>NW_028120087.1:0-135000 GCF_965119305.1 Pelophylax lessonae | reverse complement strand
GGGTTAAGGTTAGGGTTAGGGTTAGTGTTAGAGGGTTAGGGGTAAGGGTTAGGGTAAGGGTTAGGGTTTGGGTTAGGGTTAGAGGGTTAGGGTTAGAGGATTAGGCTTAGAGGGTTTGGGTTAGAGGGTTAGGATTAGGGTTTGGGTTAGGGTTAGAGGGTTAGGGATAGGGTTAGAGGGTTAGGGTTAGAATTTAGGGTAAGGGGTTAGGGGTGAAAGGGTTAGGGTTAGATAGGGATAGCTTTAGGGTTGGATAGGGGTAGGGTTTAGGCTTAGGGTCCGGTTTAAAGGGTTAGGGTTAGAGGGTTGGGGTTAGGGTTTGAAGGTTAAGATTAGGGTTAGATGGTGAAGGTTAGGGTTAGCTTTAGGGATAAAGGGTTAGAGGGTTAGGGTTAGGATTAGAGTTAGGATGACTGTTAGGGTTAGATGGTTAGGGGTTAGGGTTAGAATTTAGTGGGTTAGGGGGTTAGGGGTTTGGGTGGGGTTAGGTTTAGGGTTAGGGATAGGGTAAGGGTTAGGTTAAGGGTTAGGGGTTAGAATTTAGGGTTAGGGTTTGGGTTGGTTTCAGGGATAGGGTTAGGGTGTTAGGTTTAGGGCTAGGGTTAGGGTAAGTGTTAGGGTTAGGGTTAGGGTTGGGTTAGGGTTAGGGGGTTAGGGTTAGTGTTAGAGTGTTAGGGTTATAGTTGTGGTTAGGGTGAGGGGGTTAGGGTTAGAGTTATTGTTAGGGGTTAGGGTTATGGTTTAGGGTTAGGGTTAAGGTTAGGGTTAGGGGGTTGGGGTTATTGTTGGGGTTGGGGTTAGGGTTAGGGTTAGGGTGAGGGTTAGGGTTAGAGGGTTAGGGTTAGAGGGTTAGGGATAGGGTTAGTTTCAGGGGGTTAGGGTTAGAGGGTTAGGGTTAGGGTTTAAGGGTAGGGTCAGGGTTAGGGTTAGATAAATAGGGTTGGGGTTTATGGTTAGGGTTAGGGGTAAGGGTTACGGTTAGATAGCTAGGGTTAGGTTTAGGGGTTAGAGGTAGGGTTAGGGTTAGATAGATAGGGTTAGGATGAGAGTTCGGGTTAGTGTTAGAGGGTTAGGGTTAGGTATAGGGTTAGAATATAGGGTAAGGGGTTAGGGGTAAGGGGTTAGGGTTAGATAGGGATAGCTTTAGGGTTGGAAAGGGTTAGGGTTTAGGGTTAGGGTGTGATTTAGAGGGTTAGGGTTAGAGGGTTGGGGTTAGGGTTTGAGGGTTAAGATTACGGTTAGAGGGATAAGGTTAGGGTTAGGTTTAGGGATCGAAGGTTAGAGGAATAGGGTTCGGGTTAGGATTAGAGTTAAACTGAGGGATAGGTTTAGATGGTTAGAGTTAGGGGTTAGGGTTAGGGTTAGAGTTAGGGTTAGGGTTAGAGGGTTAGGGTTAGAGGATTAGGCTTAGAGGGTTAGGGTTAGAGGGTTAGGATTAGGGTTTGGGTTAGGGTTAGAGGGTTAGGGATAGGGTTAGAGGGTTAGGGTTAGAATTTAGGGTAAGGGGTTAGGGGTGAAAGGGTTAGGGTTAGATAGGGATAGCTTTAGGGTTGGATAGGGGTAGGGTTTAGGCTTAGGGTCCGGTTTAAAGGGTTAGGGTTAGAGGGTTGAGGTTAGGGTTTGAAGGTTAAGATTAGGGTTAGATGGTGAAGGTTAGGGTTAGCTTTAGGATTAAAGGGTTAGAGGGTTAGGGTTAGGATTAGAGTTAGGATGACTGTTAGGGTTAGATGGTTAGGGGTTAGGGTTAGAATTTAGTTTTAGTGGGTTAGGGGGTTAGGGGTTTGGGTGGGGTTAGGTTTAGGGTTAGGGATAGGGTAAGGGTTAGGTTAAGGGTTAGGGGTTAGAATTTAGGGTTAGGGTTTGGGTTGGTTTCAGGGATAGGGTTAGGGTGTTAGGTTTAGGGCTAGGGTTAGGGTAAGTGTTAGGGTTAGGGTTAGGGTTGGGTTAGGGTTAGGGGGTTAGGGTTAGTGTTAGAGTGTTAGGGTTATAGTTGTGGTTAGGGTTAGGGGGTTAGGGTTAGAGTTATGGTTAGGGGTTAGGGTTATGGTTTAGGGTTAGGGTTAAGGTTAGGGTTAGGGGGTTGGGGTTATTGTTGGGGTTGGGGTTAGGGTTAGGGTTAGGGTGAGGGTTAGGGTTAGAGGGTTAGGGTTAGAGGGTTAGGGATAGGGTTAGTTTCAGGGGGTTAGGGTTAGAGGGTTAGGGTTAGGGTTTAAGGGTAGGGTCAGGGTTAGGGTTAGATAAATAGGGTTGGGGTTTATGGTTAGGGTTAGGGGTAAGGGTTACGGTTAGATAGCTAGGGTTAGGTTTAGGGGTTAGAGGTAGGGTTAGGGTTAGATAGATAGGGTTAGGATGAGAGTTCGGGTTAGTGTTAGAGGGTTAGGGTTAGGTATAGGGTTAGAATATAGGGTAAGGGGTTAGGGGTAAGGGGTTAGGGTTAGATAGGGATAGCTTTAGGGTTGGAAAGGGTTAGGGTTTAGGGTTAGGGTGTGATTTAGAGGGTTAGGGTTAGAGGGTTGGGGTTAGGGTTTGAGGGTTAAGATTACGGTTAGAGGGATAAGGTTAGGGTTAGGTTTAGGGATCGAAGGTTAGAGGAATAGGGTTCGGGTTAGGATTAGAGTTAAGCTGAGGGATAGGTTTAGATGGTTAAGGTTAGGGGTTAGGGTTAGGGTTAGAGTTAGGGTTAGGGGATAAGGTTAGGTTTAGAGGGTTAGGATTAAGTTTAGGGTTAGGGTGATAGGGTTAGGTTAGGGTTAGGGTTAGTGTTAGGGTAAGGGGTAGGGTTAGGGTTAGAGGGTTAGGGTTAGAGGGTTAGGGTTAGAGGGTTAGGGTTAGGGTAAGGGTAAGGGTTAGGGTTAGAGGGTAAAGGTTAGAGGGTTAGGGTTTGATACATAGGGTTAGGGTTAAGGTTAGGGGGTTAGGTATAGGGTTAGGGTTAGCGGGTTAAGGGTAGGGTTAGGGGTTAGGGGTTAGGGTCAGGGTTAGAGGCTTAGGGTTAGGGTTATGGGTAGGGTTAGGGTTAGGTTTAGGGGTTAGGGTTAGGGGTTAGGGTTAGGAGTTAGGGTTAGGAGTTAGGGTTAGGGTTAGAAGGTTAGGGGTTAGGGTTAGAGGGTTAGGGTTAGGGTTAGAAGGTTAGGATTAGGGTTCGGGTTAGATGGTTAGGGTTACGGATAGGGTTAGAGGGTTAGGGTTAAAATTTAGGGTAAGGGTTTAGGGGTAAGGGGTTAGGGTTATATAGGGATAGCTTTAGGGTTGGATAGGGTTAGGGTTTAGGGTTAGGGTTAGATGGTTAGGGTTAGGGTAAGGGTTAGGGTTAGAGGGTAAGGGTTAGAGGGTTAGGGTTAGGGTTTGATACATAGGGTTAGGGTTTTGGTTAGGGGGTTATGGTTAGGGTTAGCGTTTGAGGGTTTAGGGGTAGGGTTAGGGGTTAGGGTCAGGGTTAGAGGCTTAAGGTTAGGGTTAGGGGTAGGGTTAGGGTTAGGGTTAGGTTTAGGGGTTAGGGTTAGGGGTTATGGTTAGGGTTAGGAGTTAGGGTTAGGAGTTAGGGTTAGGGTTAGGGTTAGAGGGTTAGGGGTTAGGGTTAGAGGGTTAGGGTTAGAAGGTTAGGATTAGGGTTCGGGTTAGAGGGTTAGGGTTAGGGATAGGGTTAGAGGGTTAGGGTTAGAATTTAGGGTAAGGGGTTAGGGGTAAGGGGTTATAGTTAGATATGGATAGCTTTAGGGTTGGATAGGGTTAGGGTTTAGGGTTAGGGTCCGGTTTAGAGAGTTAGGGTTAGAGGGTTGGGGTTAGGGTTTCAGGGTTAAGATTAGGGTTAGAGGGTTAAGGTTAGGGTTAGGTTTAGGGATAGAAGGTTGGAGGACTAGGGTTAGGATTTGAGTTAAGGTGAGGGTTAGGGTTAGATGGTTAAGGTTAGGAAATAGGGTTAGGGTTATGGGTAGGGTTAGGGTTAGGGTTAGAGGGTTTGGGTTAGGGTTTAGGGGTTAGGGTTAGGGTTAGAGGGTTAGGGTTAGGGTTAGGGGTTAGGGTAAGGGTTAGGGTTAGAGGGTTAGGGTTAGAGGGTTAGGGTTTGAGGGTTAGGGTTAGAGGGTTAGGGTTAGGGTTAGATACATAGGGTTAGGGGGTTAGGGGTAGGGTTAGGGGTTAGGGTTAGTGTTAGGGTTAGAGGGTTAGGGTTAGGGTTAGTGTTAGGGGTTAAGGTTAGGGTTAGAGGGTTTGGGTTTGGGTTCAGGTTAGGGTTTAGGGTTAGATTTATGGTTTAGGGTTGGGTTAGGGTTAGAGGGTAAAGGTTAGGGGTTAGGGTAAGGGTTAGGGTTAGGGTAAGAGGGTTAGGGTTAGAGGGTTAGGGTTAGGGCTAGATACATAGGGTTAGGGGGTTAGGGGTAGGGTTAGGGGTTAGAATTAGGGTTAGAGGGTTAGGGTTAGGGGTTAGTGTTAGGGTTAGGGTTATGGTTTAGGGTTAAGGTTAGGGTTAGGGTTAGTGTTAGAGGGTTAGGGGTTAGGGTTAGGGTTTGGGTTAGGGTTTGGGTTAGGGTTAGAGGGTTAGGGTTAGAGGATTAGGCTTAGAGGGTTAGGGTTATGGTTAGAGGGTTAGAGTTTGTGGCAAACATCTCCACTTACAGAGTATTCTGTCAGGAATGATTGTCTAACTGTATTATGTGTGCATTGTATGTGCAAACGTAACTCGTGCAGCACCTGTAGGATTTTGTATTGTGTTAGCTGCTGGCTCATGAATGTGTATTGGAAACCCCTGCTGTCCCTCTGTGGAGACCCTGTGTGGCAAACACAGCCACTGGATATTGTCCTATTGTTTGTCTGGCAGAGTAAGGTATTATGGGATGTTCAGTTTTGTGTGTGGAATGTCTCGAAGAGGGAAGGGTTTTGGCTGAGTGTAATCCCTGTGTTTTTTCAATAAACAAGGCAGTCTAGTGTTGACCTTCAAGCCATGTGTCTGCTGGTTATTATAGGGTTGTTAATATTATACGCTACCAGGATTATTATATGCTCTGCCTGACTACCAGTGGAGATATCGTGGATCGTACGGCTACTCCGCTACAATTGGTGGCAAGCGATGGGATCTTTATCTACACAGCAAAGCAGCGTTCGGCAGTATGTAAAACTACACGAAAGGCTGGTGAATGGGAACGGATTATACACGGCTAAAGCGGCAGACATTGAAAGCATTGCTGGAGGCAAGAGGCAAGATAGCCAGCAACAAAACCAAGGCGACACTGATCGAAGAACTCATGGAAGAAGACAGAGCAGCCATGGATGCAAGGCCAGAACGCAGCGAATTTGACAAGGAGCTACAAAGCAGACTTGCCTACTACCCAGAGCCCCACTCAAGAGAAATACTGGACCGGCTGATGGCGGACGTACAGGAATACCTGTTGGTCAAACACCAAGCAAGTCAGCGAGCCGGGGAGAGAGCTCCAACGCCTGTCCACATTACCCAGGGGAAGCTCAAAATACCGTACCAGGCATTTAAAAACTTCACGGACACGGAGGGAGAAATAGATGGGTATTTGCAAGACTTCGAGAGGCTGTGCCAGTTACATAACATTGACCCAGAGGATCAGGTACAGATATTGGCTGGGAAATTGTCTGGCCGGGCGGCCGATGCATATCGGGCAGTCCCTAATGCCGACATCCGGGACTACCCGAAAGTTAAGCAGTCGATTTTAACCAGGTATGCCATCACCTCCGAGGCATACCGACTCCAATTCCGGGATCTTAAAAAGCAGGACCAAGCTTCCCACACTGAGTTTGCCCATCGTTTGCAAAGGGCGGCCACCGGATGGTTAGATGCAGCACAAGCCACTTCACGAGCGGATGTTTTGCAATTATTATTGTTGGAGCAGTTTTTCCGGAGACTACCTCAAGAAATGCAGCTCTGGGTAAGGGACCGTAAACCTTGCACCCTTCCAGAGGCTGCTAAATTAGCAGATGAGCACCAAGACACTAGACGGGAACAACGACCACCGCCTAGGGTAGTTGCCCAGCAACCCTATCACCGACCAGCAGTTATCGAACCAGCACACCCGCGTTCAGGAGGAGGTAACAGTCAGTACCCCAGGTACCAACCACGAGCCCATACCCAGTGCCATCTCTGCAACCAAATGGGGCACATACAGAAGGACTGTCCCCGAAATCGGCCTCGTCAGCCCTGGCCGAATCAGGGCTACACACCAGCACCTCGAGCCGCTGTACACTGTTACCAAGCAGCCGCTGCATTACAACCCCTCACAGCAATCCAAATGGAGGAACCCCTGGGCACCCTACACGAGGTTAACCCCATCCAAGCGGCATCGGACAATCGACAAAACCACCGACAAGCTGTTTACCTGGAGGGGAGACAACTATAAGGGTTATGTCACTCTGGGGCTACCATCACGTTGGTCCGGAATCACCTTATTGCATCCAGACAACTCACTGGGGATTCTGTAGCTGTGCGAGTAGCTGGGGGAGCCATTTTCAAAGTTCCCACTGCGAAAGTACACCTGAATTGGGGAGCTGGGTCAGGGAATGTGGAGGTGGGCATGATGCAGGATTTACCCGCAGACGTTATTTTGGGCAACGACCTGGGGGAGCTGACTTCAGCTTTTGTTCCCCAATCTACCATCCACGAAGCTTATTCGGTTGTTACCCAGCAGCAGGCTCGCACCACAGGACCACTACTACCACAGACGGGGCGAAACTCCTCCAAACACCAGACACCCAGATACCCGTCCCGCAGTGGGGTACAGTGCCACAGGTGCAAGCAGTTTTGGCACTATCGACGAGACTGTACCCATAGCAGGAACCAAGCTGCATGGATCCGACCAGGGTCACCCCCTTCAGCACGGACAACGGTCCCCTACTATCCCACAGAGGTTTCCCCAGTTGTACCCAGGTTCAAACACACAGAGGAGCAATGGGGTACCCTTCATGAAGCTAACCCGTTGCAAGCCGCCACGGAGAACCAACAGCATCATCTACAATCGGTCCAGTTAAATGGAATGCCCGCTCAAGGTCTCCGAGACACGGGAGCCACTCTCACCTTGGTCAAGCGACACCTGGTTCCAGATGCCACCCGAACCGGAGGCTCAGCAGTGGTACGGATGGCAGGGGGAGCAGTACACCGACTACCCACTGCGAGGGTCCACTTGAATTAGGGTGCCGGGGCAGGTCTGATTGATGTGGGGCTGATATGGGAGCTCCCCACCGACATCTTACTGGGGAACAATCTAGGCCAGTTGCCCTCAGCGATCCTGCCAGTCCAGAGCCCCGGCCAATATCCCGGAGACCTAATGGCCTTCTGAGGTCCAGACGCTTCAATGTTTGGATTAAGAACAGTACTGAGCCCGGTTGTTGCACTGGAGTTTGGTGTTACAACCTTATGACTTTGCTAGTCACTACCGCCCCGGAAAACAGAATGGCCATGCTGACGGGTTATCGCGACAAACTGAACTGGAAAAATGATCTGTGAGTACTCCCCGGACATCCCCAAGCCAAACCGTTGGGATCAGACTGTGTATGCCGGCTTGGTTCTGGGGGAGCATTGTGGCAAACATCGCCACTTACAGAGTATTCTGTCAGGAATGATTGTCCAACTGTATTATGTGTGTATTGTATGTGCAAACGTAACTCGTGCAGCACCTGTAGGATTTTGTATTGTGTTAGCTGCTGGCTCATGAATGTGTATTGGAAACCCCTGCTGTCCCTCTGTGGAGACCCCGTGTGGCAAACACAGCCACTGGATATTGTCCTATTGTTTGTCTGGCAGAGTAAGGTATTATGGGATGTTCAGTTTTGTGTGTGGAATGTCTCGAAGAGGGAGGGGTTTTGGCTGAGTGTAATCCCTGTGTTTTTCAATAAACAAGGCAGTCTAGTGTTGACCTTCAAGCCATGTGTCTGCTGGTTATCATAGGGTTGTTAATATTATACGCTACCAGGATTATTATATGCTCTGCCTGACTACCAGTGGAAATATCGTGGATCGTACGGCTACTCCGCTACAGAGTTAAGGTTAGGGTTAGGGGTATCGGTAGGGTTAGGGTTAGAGGGTTAGAGGGTTAGGGTTAGGGGTTAGGGTTTGGGTTAGGAGTTAGGGTTAGGTTTAGCGGGTTAGGGTTAGAGGGTTAGGGTTAAAGGGTTAGGATTAAGGTTAGAGGGTTAGGGTTAGGGATAGGGTCAGAGGGTTGGGGTTAGAATTTAGGGTAAGGGATTAGGGGTAAGGGGTTAGGGTTATATAGGGATAGCTTTAGGGTTGGATAGGGTTAGGTTTTAGGCTTAGGGTCCGGTTTAGAGGGTTAGGGTAAGAGGGTTGGGGTTAGGGTTTGAGGGTTAAGATTAGGGTTAAAGGGTTAATGGTTAGGGTTAGGGTTAGAGGGCTAGGGTTAGGGTTAGGGTAAGGGTTAGGGTAAGGGTTAGGGTTAGGGTTAGAGGGTTAGGGTTAGAGGGTTAGGGTTAGGGGTAGAGGGTTAGGGTCAGGGTTAGGGTTAGGGTTTGATACATAGGGTTAGGGATAGGGTTAGGGCTAGGGGGTTAGGGTTAGGGTTAGAGGGTTAGGGTTTAGGGGTTATGGATTAGGGTTAGATTTAGAGGGTTAGGGTTAAGGTTAGGGGTAGGGGGTAGAGGGTTAGGGTTAGAGGGTTAGGGTTAGGGTTAGGGTTAGGAGTTAGGGTTAGGTTTAGCGGGTTAGGGTTAGAGGGTTAGGGTTAGAGGGTTAGGGTTAGAGGGTTAGGGTTAGAGGGTTAGGGTTAGGGTTAGAGGGTCAGGATTAGCGTTCGGGTTAGGGTTAGAGTGTTAGGGTTAGGGTTAGGGATAGGGTTAGAGGGTTAGGGTTAGAATTTCGGGTAAGGGGTTAGGGTTAGATAGGGATAGCTTTAGGGTTGGATAGGGTTAGGGTTTAGGGTTAGGGTCCAGCTTAGAGGGTTAGGGTTAGAAGGTTGGGGTTAGGGTTTGAGGGTTAAGATTAGGGTTAGAGGGTTAAGGTTAGGGTTAGGTTTAGAGATAGAAGGTTAGAGGGCTAGGGTTAGGGTTAGGATTAGAGTAAAGCTGAGGGTTAGGTTTAGATGGTTAGGGGTTAGGGTTAGGGCTAGGGTTAGGGGTTAAGGTTAGGGATAGGGTTAGAGGGTTAGGGTTAGGGTTTAGGGTGAGGGTTACGGTTTAGGGCTAGGGTTAGGGTTAGAGGGTTAGGATTAGGGTTAGTGTTAGGGTTAGCGTTAGAGGGTCAGGGTTAGAGGGTTAGAGTTAGGGTTAGGGTTAGAGGGTTAGGGTTAGAGGGTTAAGGTGAAGGTTAGGGTTAGATACATAGGGTTAGGGTTAGGATTATGGTTAGGGGGTTTCGGTTAGGTGGTTAGGTTTAGGGTTAGGGTTAGGTTTATGGTTAGGTTTAGGGTTAGGGTTAGGGGGTTAGGGGTTAGGGGTAGGGGTAGGGTTAGGGGTTAGGGGTTAGGGTTAGAGGGTTAGGGTTTGAGGGTTAGGGTTAGAGGGTTAGGGTTAGAGGGTTATGGTTAGGGATCAGGTTAGAGGGTTAGGGTTAGGGTTAGAATTTAGGGTAAGGGGTTAGGGTTACATAGGGATAGCTTTAGGGTTGGATAGGGTTAGGGTTTAGGGTTAGGGTCCGGTTTAGAGGGTTAGGGTAAGAGGGTAGGGGTTAGGGTTTGAGGGTTAAGATTAGGGTTAGAGGGTTAAGGTTAGGGTTAGGTTTAGGGATAGAGGGTTAGAGGGCTAGGGTTAGGGTTAGGATTAGAGTTAAGGTGAGGGTTAGATGGTTAGGGTAAGGGGCTAGGGTTAGGGTTTGGGTTAAGGTTAGGGTTAGGGTTAGGGTTAGAGTTAGAGTTAGTGTTAGGGTTAGGGTTAGATATGGGTTAGGGTTAGGGGGTTAGGGTTAGAGGGTAAGTCTTGGGGTTAGGGTTGGGGTTAGGGTTTAGGTTTAGAGATAGGGTTAGAGGTTAGGGCTTTGGGCTAAGGGCTTAGGGCTTAGAGGGTTGGGTTAGAGGTTAGCGGTTAGGGTTAGAGGTTTAGAGGGTTAGAGTTAGGGGTTAGGGTGTTAGGGTTAGGGGGTTAGGGTTGGGGGGTTAGGGTTAGGGATGGGCTAGGGTTAGGGATAGGGTTAGAGTTAGTTTTAAGGTTAGGGGTTAAGACTAGAGGGTTAGGGGTTAGGATTAGAGGTTTAGTATTAGGGCTGGGTATTGTTAGGGGTTAAGGTTTGGGTTATGGTGTTTGGGTTAGAGTTATAGGGTAAGGGTTAGGGTTAGGGGGTTAGGATAAGGGGGTTAGGGATAGAGAGTTAGGGTAATTGTTAGGATTATGGTTAGGGTATTGGGTTAGGGTCAGTGTTAGAGGGTTAGGGTTAGAAGGTTAGGGTTAGAGGGTTAGGGTTATAGGGTTAGAGGGTTAGGGTTAGAGATAGGGTTGGGGTTGAGGGTTAGGATTAAGGTTAGAGTTAGAGGGTTAGGGTTATAGGGTTAGAGGGTTAGGGATAGGGTTAGGGTTGCGATTGAAGGTTAGAGTTAGGGTTAGAGATTGAGGGTTAGGGCTAGGGATAGGGTTGGAGTTAGGGTTAGAGGGTTAGAGGGTTAAGACTTAGGGGTTAGGGTTAGAGGGATAGGGTTAGCGTTAGAGGGTTAGGGTTTTAGGGTTAGGGTTAGAGTGTAAGGGTTGGGGTTAGAGGGTTAGTGTTAAGGTTAGGGTTAGGGCTTGGGTTAGAGTTACAGTTAGTGTTAGAGGGTTATGGTTAGGGTTAGAGGGTTAGAGGGTTAGGGTTAAAGTCAGGGTTAGGGTTAAGGGTAAGGGGTTAGGGTTAGGGGGTTAGGGGTCAGGGTTAGAGGGTTAGGGTTAATGGTTCAGGTTAGGGGTTAGGGTTAGGGTAAGGGTTAGGGAATTTGGGTTAGGTCTAGGGTCAAGGTTAGGGTTAGCAGTTATGGTTAGGGTTAGGTTTAGAGAGTTAGGGTTAGAGGGTTACAGAGTTAGGCTTAGGGTTAGCGTTAGAGGGTTAGAGTTAGAGTTAGAAGGTGAGGGTTAGGGTTAGTGTTATGGTTAGAGGGTTAGGGTTAGGGGGAGAGGGTTAGGGTTAGAGGGACAGGGTTAGGGTTAGAGGATTAAGGTTAGGGTTAGGGTTAGAGTGAGGGTTAGAGGGTTAGGGTTAGATGGCTTGGGGGATAGGGTTAGTGTTAGAGGGTTAGGGTTAGAGGGTTAGTGTTAGAGGGTTAGGGTTTAGGGTTTCGGTTAGGAGTTGGGGTTAGGGGTTAGTGTTTGAGTTAGGGGTAACGGTTAGGGTTAGTGGTTAGGGGTTAGGGTTAGAGTTAGGGCTTAGGGATTAAGGTTAGGGGTTAGGGTTAGACAGAGTAGACAAAGGGGAGGGTTTTGACTCATGGAGCCACCCCAAAGGTCAGAGATCAGGATGTGTGGCCTCAGAAGTCAAAGGTTAGGGTTAGGAGATTAGGGGTTAGGGTTAGGGCTAGGAAGAGGGTTAGGGGGCTAGGGTTAGGGCTAGGTCTAGAGTTAGGGTGAGGTTTATGGTTAGGGTTTAGATTTTATGTTTAGAGTTTAGGGTTAGGGTAAGGGTTAAGGTTAAGCGTTAGGGATAGGGTTAGTGTTAGAGTTAGGTCTAGGGTTAGGGTTAGGGTTAGGATTACAGTTAGGGTTAGACAGAGCAGAAAAGGGGAGGATTTTGACTCAGTAAATCAGTCATGGTCCCACCCCAAAGGTCAATAGTCAGAAGCTGTTGCCTCAGAGGTCAAGGAATAGGGTTAGTGTTAGAGGGTTATGGTTAGTGGGATAGGGGGTTAGGATTAGGGTTAGGGTTAAAGGGTTCCGGTTACTGTTAAGGTTAGGGTGTTAAGGCTTGGGTTAAAGGGTTAGGGTTAGAGGGTTAGGGTTAGGGTTAGAGTTAGTGATTTAGGGTTAGAGGGTTAGGGTTATGGTTAGGGTTAGAGATAGGGTTAGGTTTGGATTAGGGTTGGATTAGGGTTAGTGCTAGGGTTAGGGGATAGGGGTAAGGGTTTAGGATTAGGGTTAGTGTTACATACTTAGGGTTACGGTTAGAGTTAAGGTTTGGGCTAGGGTTAGGATTAGGATTAGATACATAGTGTTAGGGTTAGATAAGGTTGGGGATAGGGGTTAAGGGTTAGGGGTTAGGGGTTTGGGTTAGGGTTATGGCTTAGGGGTTAGGGCTTAGGGGGTTGGAGAGTTAGGATTGGGGGTTAGGGGTAAGGTTAGGGTTAGGTTTTAGGGGTTAGGATTAGGGTTAGGGAGTAGGGTTAGGGTTAGGGTTAGACAGAGGAGACCAACGGGAGGAAATAGGTCATGGACCCACCCAAAGGTCGAAGGTCAGGAGCTGTGGCCTCAGAGGTCAAAGGATAGGGTTAGGGTTAGAGGGTTAAGGTTAAGAGGTTAGGGGTTAGGTGATAGGGGTTAGGGTTAGGGGTTAGAGGTTAGGGCTTGGGTTAGGGGTTAGGGGAATAGGGCTGGGGTTGGAGTTGGGGTTAGGGTTAGGGTGTTAGGGTTAGAGGGGTAGGGTGAGGGTTTATAGTTTAGGGTTAGGGGGAGGGTTTAGGGTTAGGGTAAGGGTTAGGGTTAGGATTAGGGTTAGGGCTAGGGTTAGGGTTAGGGGTTAGGGCTAGGGATAGGGTTAGGTTTAGAGTTGGGTTAGGGTTAGAATTAGTGTTAGGGTTGGGATAGGGTTAGGGATAGGGTTAGGTTTAATGTTGGGTTAGGGTTAGGGATGGGTTAGGGTTTGGATAGGATTAGGGTTAGGGTTGTGTTAGGGTTGGGATAGGTTTAGGGTTAGGGTGACTGCTAGGGCTAGGTCAGGGGTTAGAGCTAGGGTTAGGGTTGGAGGGTTAGGGATGGAGGGTTAGGGTTAGGGTTGGGGTTTTGGTTAGAGGGTTAGGATTTAGAGGTTAGGGTTAGAGGGTTAGGGTTAGCGTTAGAGGGTTAGGGTTAGAGGGTTAGGGTGTTAGGGTTAGGGTTAGAGTCTTAGGTTAGGGTTAGAGGGTTAGGGTTAAGGTTAGGGTTAGGGTTAGAATTAGGGTTAGAGTTAGGGTTAGGGTTAGAGTGTTAAGGTTAGGGTTAGAGCGTTAGGGCTGGGTTAGGGTTAAGGGTTAGGGGTTACAGTTAGAGGGTTAGAGGATTAGATTTAGGGTTAGTGTTAGGGAGTTAGGGTTAGGGGTCAGGGTTAGAGGGTTAGGGTGAGGGTTAGTGGTTAGGGTTAGAGGTTAGGGGTTAGGGTTAGAGTTAGGGCTTAAGGCTTAGGGTTAGAAGTTAGGGTTAGACAGAGGAGACAAAGGGGAGGGTTTTGACTCAGGAAATGAGTCATGGAGCCACCCCAAAGGTCAGAGATCAGGATGTGTGACCTCAGAAGTCCAAGGTTAGGGTTAGGGATAGTGTTAGGGGTTAGGGATTAGGGGATAGGGTTAGGGTGAGGGTTAGTGTTAGGGATAAGGTTGTTGTTAGGGGTGAGGGTTAGGATTAGGGTTAGGGCTTGGGTTAGGGTTAGGTTTAGGGGTTATGGGGGGTATTTGGTGCCTCAGGCCAAGAGAGTGGGACTTTGCGGGCAAGTGATAAAGTATACTAATGTGTATGAAAACAATAGGTTTATTTAACATAGAGTATACATGAATATATATAATGTGTTGAGATTGATGCTTGGGTTAAGGGCTCAAGATTGAGAAAGAGTAGAGGGAAGATTCAAAGGAATCTGTGACATGTGTGGGTATGGTGACATAGGTATGTATGTTATCTCTGTGTTTCCTGTGGATAATTCAGGAATGGTTGTTCACAGAGGTCATCCAGTTCTGACGCGTTTCGGCTCTTAAGAAAGCCTTTTTCAAAGATTTGTCTATATCTATGTTCATGACTGCGAGGAAGCCGTATACTGACGGAAGACCACAAGCACGGTGTGGGTCGACGGGTCCGTTACATTGGTGGCAAGCGGTGGGATGCTTCCTGCAGTCTGGAACATCCAAACCTCCACCGGGATCCAAGGTCCGGGAGCAGAAGAGGAGAGGTACAGATATCAGCTGCCATGGAAGAGGAATTTGGAAGGAGGTTGCGAGAGATGCGGATACAGCACAGGGGACCAGTGTCAGAGAAGGTCCTGCTTGGGATGGCACGATTCAATCCGATTGGAACTCTGGGAGGAAGCGCTAGCTCGTGAGCAGTGACACCAGGGAAAAATCCTCCCCTCCTTCCAGGAAAGGTACTGGTCGCAGTACGAAGTGCGAATGGTGTTCTTGGGGAGACAACCGCACCAGAAATGGAAAGCTGAGTTAAGAAGGCTGGTCCAGGTGGAAATGCGGTTGGATGAGATCTATAGAGCCCTCCGCTGGTATGTAACCCAAGTGTGCCCATGGGCAGCAGACGGCAGCCCAACGGAAGGCTTTTGCTACGGCGGCCTGGGGCTGTTATTAGAGAGGCTGTCTGAGGACCCTGACTTTGGGAGCGATTTGGAGTGGCGTTTGGAGGAAATCTTAGAATACAGAGAACAGATGCTGAATGTCTTGGACGTGCACTGGGCACTGGAAGATTTGGAATTTCTAGCCAATCAGGAATGGGAGCTGGAGATCGCCTACAGACGGCTGCTAGACTCTGCTCAGCACCGGGCCTGGGCTCCCCTTGCCTGGGAATACCCAGAAGTACCAGCTGACAGTCCAGAAATCCTGACTGAAGAGTCGGCAATGTGGCACAAAAATAGTGTGCTTTGCACACCTGCACCCACGGTTTTGGATGCGGAGGTCTTATGGCGGATGCAGCAAGTGCTGACTCACCTTGACCAACCTGTTTCTGCACAGGACGAGCTTGGATGGAGGAATGCATCTGATCAGCCGCTGGATAAAGGTATGGGAGAAGAGGAAGCCATCTTCATTCCCCAAACACAGATCACAGATTTAATTAACTTTCCATCAGAGGATGATATGGAAGATAATTCACCCGCCAAAGTGTTGCCACTGGGCCCTAGTGCCACCAGCCCCTGCCCTGGACTTTCAGCAATTCCAGAAACTGGGGATTTAATAGACTTTTCTGCTGAGGAGGAACCTCCCAGTGAGCCTGCAGCGGAAGAGCGGGCATCCGGGCACAGCGTGGCTGACCTCTGCCTGCAACAATTGGTGACCCAGCAAGATGTGTGCAAGGCCACTGACTTTTCAGTTTATGTTCCTGCAGAAAAGCTGGCATCAGGGCCTAGCATTACTGAGCTCTGCCCAACACCAACAGCAGCTTCAGCCTCCCAGAGAGAAGAGGCAGCTGACCTTTCTCCTACACCACTGACAGGGACATGGGACTTCCTGCCAGCAGCATCTGTAGAGTTACAGGAAACTTCTCCAGCTGAAGCAATGACAACTGGACTGAGGGTCCAAGACCTCTGCCCCACACCTGCAGCAGGCCTGGAGGCCCAGGGTGAGAAGGTGGTGGTCACTCCCCAGCAGCAGATCAGGATCCAGGGGGAGAAGAGACAAGAGGTTGCCGGAGCAGATTACGTGGAGTCCCCAGCAGAAGTGCTGGCAACAGAGCAGAGTGCGGCTGGCCTCTGCCCTCAATGTACAAAAGATGGAGTTCCTGTGATAGTGGATGGGACTGCAATAAAAACCTCTATATCCCAGGGATGCTGGGCAGTTGGCCCAGGTCCCCAACAGCATGAGGGAGTGAGTCCAGTCACCCTGTCTTCTCTCCAGCAGCTGAAAGGACTCCAGGGAGAAGGGCCAGTCCACGCTTCTTCCCTACAGCGGGTATGTTCTGCGAGAGAGGCAGAGGTTGGTTGGGTGAGTAATGCTCCCTTTGGGACAATTTGCTTGGGGTACTGTGTGGGTATAGACATTGGGGGGCTGGAACTACAGACTACCTTCAAAGTCAATCCATTTGGGGTCCCCTCCTGTGTTAGTCTCCTTCCAGAAGCAGAGAGATGTGACAGGAGTCACTTTGGTTGGGGGGCCCTTGGAACACAGCTTACCTTAGAGAGGATGGGAAATACCTCTCTCAACCCCCTAGGCACTTCTTATGTCTAAATCACCCTGCGTCTTTTAGGGAGACAGGGTGACCAAAAAGCCCAGTCTGGCCTGCCCAAACCAGACTTCCACAGACTGATTGGCTATGAGAGCTCCATGCGCCTTGCCAGGACAAACTTACAAGCTATGTGGAACTTTGTCAAGGTAGCTGCCATGATGGATTGACTCTTTGGGACTTGTTACCCGACGAACTCAGGCACAGACCAGTTGGGGGTCTGGTACCTGGTTCGTCAACCTTTGGGGGGAAGATATGTGATGGTACTCGCCGTCACTGAGACTGAAAAAACTATGTGACAGATAAATTGATGGTTTGGACTGCTTCAGTTGATCAGACTTGTAACAGATGCATGCCATCAGCTCAAACACCTGTCTTCCATGGATTGTAAATCATGTTGATTTGCTCATCATTGTTTACTGTGGGTTCTCAGTATTTACACTATAATATGTGTATTTGTATCTTGTTTTACCTTTGGTGCCGGCAGTCTGGGCTTCCAGGCTGACTTAAGTACGCTGAGCTAATTAGCATGTGAATGATAACCTTGTCTAGATGGGATTAGCCATGAGTCAGCTGTACCTCGTTAGCTATTCATTGTGTGATGCTTTATGTAACTATTCAGGTCATTGTTCATGTAGTGACTGTCATGCTTCTCAAGTGTATAAAAGTCTGCTACTTGTTTTAATAAAAGAGTTAGTTGTTTCCAGTATACAAGCTAAGTTTCAGGCTAGTTTTGTATGACGGCGGCTGGGATTTGATATCTATGTTCTTGACTGCGAGGAAGCCGTATACTGACGGAAGACCACAAGCATGGTGTGGGTCGACGGGTCCGTTACAGTTAGGGTTTAGGGTGAGGGTTATGGCTTAGGGGTTAGGGCTTAGGGGGTAGAGGGTTAGGGTTACAGATTAGGGGTTAGAGTTAGGGTTAGGGTCTGTTCTTAGGGGTTAGGGTTAGACAGAGGAGACCAAGGGAAGGGTTTTGACTCAGGAGAAGGGTCATGGATCCACCCAAAGGTCAAAGGTCAGGAGCTGTGGCCTCAGAGGTCACATGATAGTGTTAGGGTCAGAGGGTTAAGGGGTTAGGGGTTAGAGGTTAGAGGTTAGGGTTAGGGCTAGGGTTAGGGGTTAGGGGGTTAGGGTTGGGTTGGGATTTGGTTGGGGTTAGGGTTCGGGTTAGGGGATTAGGTTTGGGTTGGGATTGGGGTTAGGGTGTTAGGGTTAGAGGGTTACGGTGAGGGTTTTGGTTAGGGTGAAGGTTTAGGGTAAGGGTAAGGGTTAGGATTTAGGGTCATGGTTATGGTTAGGGTTAGAATTAGGGTTAGGGTTAGGGTTAGGGGTTAGGGCTAGGGTTAGGTTTATGGTAGGGTTAGGTTAGGGTTAGGTTAGATTAGGGTTGGGATAGGGTTAGGGTTAGTGTTAGGGTTGGGATAGGTTTAGGGTTAGGGTTACTGCTAGAGCTAGGGCAGGGGTTAGGGTTAGATACTTAGTGTTAGGGTTAGAGTTAAGGTTTGGGTTAGGGTTACATACATAGGTTTAGGGTTTGGGTTAGGATTAGGGTTAGATACATAGGGTTAGATACGGGTTAGGGTTAGGGGGTAAGTCTTGGGGTTAGGGTTGGGGTTAGGGTTTAGGTTTAGAGATAGGGTTAGAGGTTAGGGCTTTGGGCTTAGGGCTAAGGGCTTAGAGGGTTAGGGTAGGGTTAGGGTTAGAGGTTAGGGGTTAGGGTTAGAGATTAGGGTTAGGGTTAGAGTTAGGGGTTAGGGTTAGGGTGTTAGGGTTAGGGGGCTAGGGTTGGGGGTTAGGGTTAGGGATAGGGTTAGAGTTAGGGTTAGGGTTAGGGGTTAAGACTGGAGGGTTAGGGGTTTGGATTAGAGGGTTAGGGTTAGGGCTGGGTATCGTTAGGGGTTAAGGTTTGGGTTAAGGTGTTTGGGTTGGGGTTATAGAGTAAGGGTTAGGGTTAGGGGGTTAGGATAAGGGGGTTAGGGATAGAGAGTTAGAGTAATTGTTAGGATTATGGTTAGCGTCAGTGTTAGAGGGTTAGGGTTAGTGGGATAGGGGGTTAGGGTTAGAAGGTTAGGGTTAGGGTTAGAGTTAGAGTTAGAGGGTTAGGGTTATAGGGTTAGAGAGTTAGGGTTAGAGATAGGGTTGGGATTGAGGGTTAGGGTTAGAGGGTTAGGGTTAGGGCTGGGGTTAGGGTTAGAGGGTTAGGACTTAGGGTTAGGGTTAGAGGGTTAGGGTTATAGGGTTAGAGGGTTAGGGTTGAGGGTTAGGGTTGAGGGTTAGGGTTAGAGGGTTAGGGTTAGAGCTTGGGTTAGAGGGTTAGGGTTAGAGCTAGGGTTAGGGTTTGGGTTAGGGTTAAAGAGTTAGGACTTAGGGTTTGGGTTAGAGTTAGAGGGTTAGGGTTATAGGATTAGAGGGTTAGGGTTAGAGATAGGGTTGGGGTTGAGGGTTAGGATCAGAGGGTTAGGGTTAGAGCTATGGTTAGAGGGTGAGGGTTAGGGTTAGGGTTAGAGGGTTAAGGTTAGCATTAGAGGGTTAGGGTTAGAATGTTAGGGTTAGGGTTAGAGGGTTAGGGCTATGGTTAGGGTGTTAGGGTTTGGGTTAGAGAGTTAAAAGGTTAGGGTTAGAGTTAGAGGGTTAGGGTTATAGGGGGTTAGGGATAGAGAGTTAGGGTAATTGTTAGTATTATGGTTAGGGTATTGGGTTAGGGTCAGTGTTAGAGGGTTAGGGTTAGTGGGATAGGGGGTTAGGGTTATAAGGTTAGGGTTAGAGTTAGAGGGTTAGGGTTATAGGGTTAGAGGGTTAGGGTTAGAGATAGGATTAGGGTTAGAGGGTTAGGGTTAGAGGGTTTGGGCTAGGATTAGGGTTAGATACATAGGGTTAGGGTTAGATACGGTTAGGGTTAGGGGGTTAGGGTTAGAGGGTAAGTCTTGGGGTTAGGGTTGGGGTTAGGGTTTAGGTTTAGAGATAGGGTTGGAGGTTAGGGCTTTGGGCTTTGGGCTTAGGGCTTAGAGGGTTAGGGTAGGGTTAGAGGTTAGGGGTTAGAGTTAGAGGTTAGGGTTAGAGGTTTAGAGGGTTAGAGTTAGGGGTTAGGGTGTTAGGGTTAGGGGTTAGGATTAGAGGGTTAGGGTTAGGGCTGGGTATCGTTAGGGGTTAAGGTTTGGGTTAAGGTGTTTGGGTTAGAGTTATAGGGTAAGGGTTAGGGTTAGGGGGTTAGGATAAGGGGGTTAGGGATAGAGAGTTAGGGTCATTGTTAGGATTATGGTTAGGGTATTGGGTTAGGGTCAGTGTTAGAGGGCTGGGGTTAGTGGGATAGGGGGTTAGGGTTAGGGTTATGGTTAGGGTGTTAGGGTTTGGGTTAGAGGGTTAGGGTTAGAAGGTTATGGTTAGGGTTAGAGTTAGAGGGTTAGGGTTATAGGGTTAGAGGGTTAGGGTTAGAGATAGGGTTGGGGTTGAAGGTAAGGGTTAGAGGGTTAGGGTTAGAGGGCTAGGGTTAGGGTTAGGGTTGGGGTTGAGGTTAGGGTTAGAGGGTTAGGACTTAGGGTTAGAGGGTTAGGGTTATAGGGTTAGAGGGTTAGGGTTAGAGGGTTAGGGTTGAGGGTTAGGGTTAGAGGGTTAGGGTTAGAGCTTGGGTTAGAGGGTTAGGGTTAGAGCTAGGGTTAGGGTTTGGGTTAGGGTTAGAGGGTTAGGACTTAGGGTTTGGGTTAGGGTTAGAGTTAGAGGGTTAGGGTTATAGGATTAGAGGGTTAGGGTTAGAGATAGGGTTGGGGTTGAGGGTTAGGGTTAGGGTCAGACTCAGGAGAAGGGTCATGGACCCACCCAAAGGTCAAAGGTTAGGAGCTGTGGCCTCAGAGGTCACATGATAGTGTTAGGGTCAGAGGTTTAAGGGGTTAGGGTTTAGGGGTTAGAGGTTAGGGCTTTGGGCTTTGGGCTTAGGGCTTAGAGGGTTAGGGTAGGGTTAGGGTTAGGGTTAGAGGTTAAGGGTTAGGGTTAGAGGTTAGGGTTAGGGTTAGGGGTTAGGGTTAGGGTGTTAGGGTTGGGGGGTTAGGGTTAGGGATAGGGTTAGAGTTAGGGTTAGGGTTAGGGGTTAAGACTGGAGGGTTAGGGGTTAGGATTAGAGGGTTAGGGTTAGGGCTGGGTATCGTTAGGGGTTAAGGTTTGGGTTAAGGTGTTTGGGTTGGGGTTATAGGGTAAGGGTTAGGGTTAGGGGGTTAGGATAAGGGGGTTAGGGATAGAGAGTTAGGGTAATTGTTAGTATTATGGTTAGGGTATTGGGTTAGGGTCAGTGTTAGAGGGTTAGGGTTAGTGGGATAGGGGGTTAGGGTTATAAGGTTAGGGTTAGAGTTAGAGGGTTAGGGTTATAGGGTTAGAGGGTTAGGGTTAGAGATGGGGTTGAGGGTTAGGGTTAGGGTTAGAGGGTTAGGGTTGGGGTTGGGGTTGGGGTAAGGGTTAGAGGGTTAGGGTTATAGGGTTAGAGGGTTAGGGTTAGAGGGTTAGGGTTGAGGGTTAGGGTTAGAGCTTGGGTTAGAGGGTTAGGGTTAGAGCTAGGGTTAGGGTTTGGGTTAGGGTTAGAGAGTTAGAAGGGGGACATTTTTGGTGCCTCAGGCCAAAGAAGAGGGTGGGACTTTTACGGGCAAGTAGGTTTGAACACAATTTGTAAAAGGTAATCAAATTTATTTTAAGGAAAAAATAATAAAAAATAAATATATAACAATTCCCATTTAGGGTACAATTTGGTACATATAATCAGTGCACAGGTGTTTGGGTTATAGACCCAAGGTGTATTTAGAAGAAGAAAAAGTTTTTGGAATATATCCGTGACATAAGTGAAAAGGTGACTTTTATCTTTTGGACATTTGTTCTCTGTTTTTCCAGGCTGGTTGCTTGGAAAAAATCCCAGAGATCAAGCTGTTGGTCCAAAGCGTATTTATCCGATGCGTTTCGGCTACAGGGTAGCCTTTCTCAAGGATTTTAGGGTATCACCAATTCTGTGGAGATAGTAGTAGGTATTTATTGAATTTTTACTGTACGTTATTTCTGATATCACATTTATTCTTGTGTTTTTATTCAATATATACATACTTTTTCTGTCTATTCATGTAAGCCTCCTTATGTCTGAGCGGACACGCAGCAGGAACCACTGTGGTGCAACCTGGAGGGTATATATATATACATTATGTATTGTATATTTGGTAAAATAGATTTTTTGGGGGTTCATGTTAAAGTAGGGTATGACAACTTACTGTGAGGTTGTGTTTCAGATTCTGAGTGTTCTTTTATATATGATCCTATTCTTGTAGTGAATGGATCTGTGGGTACATATATAGTTTTATCAATGACTGTGCAGGATATTAGGCGTAGGTTTTTTCGTTATTTTGTAAAGAGACTTACAGTATATGTAGTCTGTTCTCCTTTAGTATAAGATGTTTGAGATGTTTTTGGAGGTTTTTTCTGGGAGTATTGCCGGGCTGTAAGAAAATCCCAGTCTAAGGTATTAGTTGCCGACTCGTATACATATATATATATATGCACACACATATATATATATATATATATATATATATATACATATATACAGACAGGCCGACTCACTATATTGTGGTCTGAAAAAGACCTAGTCCTCCCGCACAATCATTGGTAGTTTGCATATGGTAGATAGAAATCACAGGTATTCGGTCCTATGGCAGACTTTCTATATTAAATAAATAGAGAATCCAGTGGTCTGGTAAGTGGTAGTTTTATTTAAGTGACTCTGGTGATGTTTACGATGGATGATGGTCATCCTTGGTAAAACTTACTGTTGGTTGTTTGCTCCTCGTGGTGCGTCTGTTCTGTCTCTCCAGTCCCTTCAGTGTGAAGGGGATGTGGAGAGACGCAGGTTCCCTGGCCTTTAAAAGCCAGTCGCGCAGGCGCCATGGGCTCTGCACGTACTCGGCTTCTTACGTAAGGCGCGATCTCCGGTTACTGCGCATGCGCCCTGAGGGTGTGCGCGCATTCGGAGGTCCGTCCTTCCGTATTGGCCGCCAACACGGGAGGGAGGAACTAAGATCCCAGAGGGGGATCTTCTATGGGCAGATGGTATGTCCCATGGTTCCATCTTAACCCCTGGCTGTCCAGGGGCTTACCGTGCCGGGTGCGCTTTCGATCAGACAATTGGGTGGCTTGTTTAAATGACAGAGTAAATTCATACATAGAAAGAATCATCAATTCATACATTTATTAATACAATAATTAATCATGCGGTATACGATCTTTTTAGTTTCGTTTTAACAGCAGTTTAGAAATTCTAATTCACAGGGTTATAGAGGATAATTGGACATTGGATATATCATGGGAGGGAGAGTGGGTGCCTCTTCATTTTGTATAGAGGGGATAAAGGTAGTTATTACCTTTATTTGTTATAGTGCGCAAGTTGTAGTTGCGCAAGGGTTTTTGTGAATAGATGGGGGTTCTCTACTTGGTTTTTGTAGGTAGGGTATTATTTAATGTTGAATATTTAATATGGTATCCTTGGGAGTAGGTACCACATTATATTTGTTTGAAAAGTCTATATACAAGAAGTTTTATGAATGAATAAAAAATGGGTAAAAAAACAATGGATATTTCAGTCTGTTTTGCCGGATGAAAACCCTTCAAGGAAGGGGCGAAAACCTTCGATTTCATTTAGACCTGGCGGTTTTGTTGCCTTTAAACGTTGTATCCATCTGGTTTCCATTTGGAGGAGTCTCTTGTTCCAGTCCCCTCCTCTGTGCGGGATATGTATCCTCTCAAGTGCGATAAATGTAACTTTTGGCATTTTATAGCCGTGTTGGTATGCCACGTGTCTTCCCAAGGGGAGGTAAAAGTTACATAGTTCCATATTATTTATGTGTTTGTTGATTCTCTTCCCCATCTCTTGTTTGGTTTTCCTAACATAATACGCTCCACATTTACAGCGCATAAGGTACACGACTCCTCTCGTTCTACAGTTTTTCATAGTGTTTGGGTTTAAATTTTTCACCATTTGGCAGTATTGTTTCAGTACATTTCCGGATAACTGTAACGCTCCTGCGTTTCATGTATGGTGTGGATTTTCAGCTGCAGAAATATTCCACTTCAGTAGTCATGTAAGAGAGATGCTGAGATACCATTCCCAACCTCAATGACTCATCATGTGTGGAAGGTCTTAATTCAGCTAGTAAATACACACACTCAACAAGCTCGTTCCTAGAGTGACTTTATGTATGTAGTAACACAGTGATGAAGATTTAAGAGACAGGTTGAGTGGAGGTGGTAGGTGACAGACACTTGAAGGTAAGACAGTAGCAGATGGATGCAGGTAGGTTTAGCAATCATGTATGGTAGCAGATGACAGAGTAGCAGGTGGACATACAAGAGTGATCAACCCAGTGCAGGAATAAGTAGCAGTAGTCTTAAGAGCTAGCAATCTAGATATGCAGATGTGATAAATAGTCTTTACTATGCAGAGCTAGATAGTGTAAGCTTAGTATAAGTTTATAGAGGGTTCCCCTGTGGGGTACTTAGCACTAATAGCAATACAGCCGAAGGTTGGTTCAGGAGGAGCGGATGATCCGGAAGCGGGATGCAGGGATCAGCGCAGCGAGGTTCCGTCAGCGAGGTATGCTTGCAAGCACGAAAGCTTCAAGCCAAGTTAGCATCCAGGTAAGGGTGTTTGAACGAACACATGTGAGTGAGAACCGGCGCTTTAAATAGCCATCTAGTCCGGCGCTGAGTGATGACAGCTTCAGTCTTAAAGGTGTATGCGCACCTTTCCAAAAGAGAATGGTGGGGCGCATACACTTGTGAAAAGAGTAATTTAGGGTACCAAAGGTACCGGAACATTACAATACCCCCCCCTTAAGGCCGGCTCCTGAAGGCCTCTGGAGCTGGTTTGTCTGGGTATCTCGCATGAAAATTGCGGATTAATCTAGGGGCATGTATTTCAGAGGTGTTTAGCCAGGTGTCGTCTTGGGGCCCATAGTTCTTCCATCTAACCAAGTACTGAAGTCTTCTTCTGTAGATACGAGAATCTAGAATCTCTTTTATCTCGTATTCTTCTCCACCTTCAACTTGTACAGGAGGCGGAGGTGGAATATTAGGCCTTATTCCGTGGTCCGGAACATGGGGCTTCAGTAGTGACACATGGAAAATGGGATGGATTTTTAGGTCTATTGGCAATGTAAGCTGTACTGCAGCTTTTCCAATAAGTTTTTTGATTGGGAAAAGTCCCAAGAACAGAGGTCCAAGCTTTTTGCTAGGGATCTTCAGTCTTAAATTTTTTGTTGAGAGCCAAACGAGGTCCCCGATAGTGTACTGTGGAGAAGGTCTTCTGCGAAGATCATAGTACTTCTTTTGTTGACTGTGAGCGTGTGCAATGGTAGTATTTAATAAACCCAGAGAATCCTTTATTTGGGTAAGATAGTCTGAGGCTACTGGGTTGTTTGAAGGAAGGATGCGTGGTGGAAGAATAGAGGGATGAAACCCATAGTTCAAGTAGAACGGACTCTGCTTGGTTGTACTGTGGGTTGCGTTGTTGTAGGCAAATTCTGCCAGAGGGAGAAGATCCACCCAATCATCCTGTTGGTAAGAAGTGTAACAACGTAAATACTGCTCGATGCATTGGTTGACTCTTTCAGTCTGTCCGTTGGTCTGCGGATGGTAAGGAGAAGTGAGCTTCCGCTCGATCCGTAGTATGTGACATAGTTCTTGCCAGAACTTAGAAATAAATTGGGATCCACGGTCAGACAGAAGAGTTTTTGGGATACCATGTAATCTAAAGACATGTTTCATCAGGAGTTCTGCCGTTTGTTTGGACGAAGGTAGTCTGCGAATAGCAATGAAATGTGCCATCTTTGTCAGATGGTCCACTGACACCAAGATGGTATTAAATCCTTTGGAAAGAGGCAATTCTACGATGAAGTCCAAGGACAAAACTTCCCATGGAGTTTGGGGTATTGGTAGACTGCATAGTAAACCGGATGGTCTCGTAGTGTCAATTTTGGACCTGGCACAGACATTGCATGAAGAGACGAATTTTTGTATAGATGTTTTCATGTCAGGCCACCAGAATTGCCGGGAAATCAAATTAAGAGTCTTTGTCATACCCATATGTCCTGCCATAGGCACATCAGGAGATAATTCCAAGATCTTGGTGCGTAGGGTAGGTGGTATGTAAAGTTTGTCGTTGTAGTAGAGGAAGCCTTCTGCATCAGTATTTAGTTGTGGTGGGGGTGAATCCAAACTTATACCATGCAAAACCTCTTCCTTCAAGGAACGGACAACTCCAATAATGCGTTTGTGAGGTATTATAGGAACGGAAGGGATTTCAAAGTAGTTTTCTTCAGTTAGTCGTGATAGTGCATCCGCCTTTTTGTTTTTATCTGCAGGTGTGTAAGTCACTAGGAAGTTAAACCTTAGAAAGAATAGTGACCATCGTACCTGTCGGTGCGAGAGAGTTTTGCTAGTCTGAAGATATTGGAGGTTTTTATGGTCCGTGTATATAAGTATTGGTAATTGGGTGCCTTCGAGTAAATGTCGCCAATTCTCCAGAGCCAATTTTATAGCAAGCAGTTCCTTTTCACCCACGGGGTAATTTATCTCGGGACTGCTTAGGGATTTAGAAAAAAAGGCGACTGGATGAAGTGGTGAAGTGTGGGTTGGTCATTGGGAGAGTATTGCTCCTACTGCCATGTTTGACGCATCTACCTCCAGGATGTATTGGAGGGATGGGTCTGGATGGCGTAATATGGGAGCGGAAGTAAACCTTGTCTTTAACAAGTGAAAAGCTTTATTGGCTTCTTCTGATCATTTGAATGGTTTTTTTATGCTAGTGAGCTGTGTGAGGGGTCTCACAATAGCAGAAAAGTTTTTTATGAACTTCCTGTAGAAATTTGAAAATCCCAGGAATCGCTGTAGCGCTTTGCGTGTGGTTGGTGTAGGCCAATCCTGAATGCAGGATATTTTACTCATGTCCATCTCGATTCCTGTTTTGGATATGATGTAGCCTAGAAAGAGTACCTCGTCTTTATGAAACAAGCATTTCTTCAGTTTCACATAAAGGTTATGTGCAAGCAATCTCGATAGTACAAGTCTTACATGTCTTATGTGTTCAGACAGGGATCGTGAATATATAAGTATATCGTCCAGATATACCACAACACAGACATCTAGTAAGTCTTTAAAAATATCGTTTATAAATCGTTGGAAAACTGCAGGGGCGTTGCATAGCCCGAATGGCATCACAAGATATTCGAACAATCCGTATCTGGTTCTGAATGCAGTCTTCCACTCGTCTCCATCACGGATTCGAATGAGATTGTATGCTCCTTTCAGGTCCAATTTTGAAAAATAGGTAGCTCCACGCACCTGCTCAATGAGCTCAGGGATAAGCGGTAGAGGATAGCGATCTTTTATTGTGATAGCATTCAATTTCCTGTAGTCGATGATAGGTCTGAGACTTGAGTCCTTATTGCGAACAAAAAAGAGTCCTGCTGCTGTGGAAGAAGTGGAAGGTCTAATAAAACCTTTTTCCAAATTCTCATCCAAATAGGTTTTGAGATGGGAAAGTTCATCCTGTGAAAGAGGATAAACATGACCGAACGGCAATTTGCTATTTGGGAGTAGATCAATGCTACAATCATAGTCTCGATGAGGAGGTAATGCTTGAGCATTTTTCTCAAGAAAAACCTCAGAAAGATCCTGATAACATAGTGGTGCAATCTCATCTGTCACCATAGACAGAATCTTCCCGGAAGACGGGAGGTTACACGTATCCTCGCAATAGCAAGAGAGGAAGGCCAAGGACCGTTCCTTCCAATCTATGGTTGGTTGGTGTGTGTGTAACCAGGGAAGTCCCAACACAATGGGAAAGTGGGGTGAAGGTATTAAATCGAAGGTATTAGTCTCCCTATGAGACTCGTTAATAGTGACTAGAAGTGCTTGTGTCTGATTGGTGATTGGACCAGAGGATAATGGAACACCGGTAATAAGACTTACTGAGACAGGTTTAAGTTTAGAAATAATAGGAATTTTATTTGAAGCAGCAAAACATATATCAATATAATTTCCACAAGATCCTGTGTCAATCATGTCCTTAGTAGTAATCCTGTTCTGGTCCCACTGTAATGTCAACCAAACAAAAATGTAAGGGTTAGTGAATGAAGTTGTCAATCCCCCTAGGAGGACATGTGAACACTCACCCTTCTTTTTGTTGACTAGGGAACAGACATTTATCTTGTGATCCGGGGATGCACAGTACAAGCAGAGATTTTCATATCGTCTTTTGGCTTTTTCCATAGTTGATAGCGGTGGGCGTATGGTTCCTACCTCCATAGGAACGGGGTTAATGGCCGGAATCCGAGAGGAAACGGATAATGGCATTCCCATTTTCTCAGCCTTTCTTTCTTGTAGTCTTCTATCTATGGTAATACTGAGTTGTATTAATTCATACAGGGTTTTTGGTAGATCCGCTCGGGCGAGCTCGTCCTTAACGGCTTCTGATAGGCCAAGCCTAAATTGGGTTTTCAGAGATGCATCATTCCATTCTGAATCAAGGGTCCATCTCTTGAATTCTGCGACAAAGTCTTCTACAGGCCTCCTTCCTTGTTTCAAGGATCTTAATTGAAGATCGGCAGTACTCTGCCTATTGGGGTCATCATATAGACTAGTGAGTTCTGCTAGGAACAAGGCATAGGAGTTGAGAAGCTGGTCGTTTTTCTCAAAAAGAGAGTCTGCCCAGGCTCGAGGATCGCCTGTTAGGTAAGAAATAATAGTACAAACCTTAACGTGATCAGTAAGGTAGGTGCGAGGTTTAAACAAAAAAAGTAACTCACATGCGTTTTTAAATTCGCGAAATTTTTTGCGATCGCCTGTAAATACCAAAGGGGGATTTATCTTGGGTTCAGGGGACTGAGCAGAGGTAAGTTGTGTCAGTCTAATTACCTGCTGCGACAGAGCCTGATTGTCTTCTTTTAATTCAGCAAGTGCGTGTATTAACGCAGTTACTTGCTGTTTTAATTGTGTCACCTGAGTGGTTATTTCTGCTGAATCCATTTGTAGGTTCGTTCAATCTGTAACGCTCCTGCGTTTCATGTATGGTGTGGATTTTCAGCTGCAGAAATATTCCACTTCAGTAGTCATGTAAGAGAGATGCTGAGATACCATTCCCAACCTCAATGACTCATCATGTGTGGAAGGTCTTAATTCAGCTAGTAAATACACACACTCAACAAGCTCGTTCCTAGAGTGACTTTATGTATGTAGTAACACAGTGATGAAGATTTAAGAGACAGGTTGAGTGGAGGTGGTAGGTGACAGACACTTGAAGGTAATACAGTAGCAGATGGATGCAGGTAGGTTTAGCAATCATGTATGGTAGCAGATGACAGAGTAGCAGGTGGACATACAAGAGTGATCAACCCAGTGCAGGAATAAGTAGCAGTAGTCTTAAGAGCTAGCAATCTAGATATGCAGATGTGATAAATAGTCTTTACTATGCAGAGCTAGATAGTGTAAGCTTAGTATAAGTTTATAGAGGGTTCCCCTGTGGGGTACTTAGCACTAATAGCAATACAGCCGAAGGTTGGTTCAGGAGGAGCGGATGATCCGGAAGCGGGATGCAGGGATCAGCGCAGCGAGGTTCCGTCAGCGAGGTATGCTTGCAAGCACGAAAGCTTCAAGCCAAGTTAGCATCCAGGTAAGGGTGTTTGAACGAACACATGTGAGTGAGAACCGGCGCTTTAAATAGCCATCTAGTCCGGCGCTGAGTGATGACAGCTTCAGTCTTAAAGGTGTATGCGCACCTTTCCAAAAGAGAATGGTGGGGCGCATACACTTGTGAAAAGAGTAATTTAGGGTACCAAAGGTACCGGAACATTACAATAACGTTGCACTGGGCGCAGCTTCCACAAGGGAACGTGCCCTTTGCTTTGCAGGGGTCTTTTCTGCTTCCTTCCTTATATTCGCTGTGTGTAAAGTTCTGTTGTAGGGAACCTGCTTTCCGGTATGTTATTTTTGGGGTATCCGATATAAGATGCTTTATTGTTGGGTCTTCCTTAAGTATAGACCAGTGTTTTTGTAATATGTTTTTGATTTTGGGATATTCGTTAGTGTATCTCATTATGATACGTGTGTTTTCGCTTTCTTTTGAGGTATCTGTTTTTTTCTTTTTAAATAGAATTTTTTGTCTTGGTTGTACATTGACTTTGTTGTAAGCTTTCCTAAGAGTACTTTTTGTGTATCCTCTTTGGATAAGTCTTTCAGTCAAGAGTTTTGCTTCCTTTTGAAAATCTTTTTCTATAGTACAATTCCTTTTGAGTCTAAGGTACTGGCTATATGGAATAGCTCTTTTCAGTGATGTGGGCTGAAAGCTGGAGGCGTGTAGAATAGTATTCCCTGCAGTCTCTTTTCTGTAAAGAGTTGTTTGTATTTTGCCAATTTCGTCCTTGATTATCCAGGTATCGAGGAATGCTACTTTTGTGTTACTGTAGTTTAATGTAAGAAACATGTTGTGGTGGTTATCATTCATCCTTTCCAAGCATCCTTTTATTTCCTCTTCAGGTCCATCCCAGACAATCAAGATATCGTCCAGATATCGTTGCCAAAGTAGTATGTTGTTGGTGTATAAATGGTTCTCTTCATTGTTTAGAAATTCGCGTTCCCAGTCTCCTAGATAGATGTTGGCGTAGGATGGTGCACAGCTAGTGCCCATCGCTACGCCACATGTCTGTAAATAGTAGGTTCCGTCAAAAGTAAAGAAGTTATGATAAAGAATATATTCCAGCATCTGAATAATAAATTCATTGAACTTAATTTCATGTTCGCTTCCTTGATTAAGTGTTTTTTTGATGATTTGTATTCCTTTTTCATGCGGAATATTATTGTACAGCGACTCCACGTCAACTGTAATAAGAAATGCTGTTTCTGGTATCGTCATATCTTCCAAGATTTGAAGAAGGTGTACTGTATCTCTTGTATGGGAAGGTAGGTTGGTAACATATGGTTTTAAATGTGCATCAATTACTTGGCTTGTAGTCTCGGTAATGTTGCCATTTCCCGAGACTATGGTTCTGCCAGGTGGGTTTAGTTTGTCTTTGTGCACCTTTGGGAGGGCGTAAAAGGTTGGTGTTCGTGGATGTTTGATTTTCATGAAATTCCAAAGGGTTTCCGTAATTATCCCTGCATTGAGTGCTTAATCTAGTTTTTTGTAGAAGTCTTCTTTGAATGCATCTATCATAACTGGTGATATGCGTTTGTAGCATTTTGGGTTGTTCAAGATTTTTAAGCACATGGCTTTATAGTTTTCATTATTCATAAGTACGATGTTCCCGCCTTTGTCGGCCGGTTTTATTGTAATTTTTTCCAGGTTTTGTAACTCTTTGATTGCTGCTTTTTGGCTTTTAGTAAGATTATGTGACTTGTGATCTTCTTTTAGTTTTTCAATGTCCTTGGTGGTTTCCCGCACAAACAGTGCGACAGCAGGGTTTAAATTTAAAGGAGGAAATTTTTGTGATTTCTTTTTGAAACCTAATTGTTTAGTTTCTGTTGGATTATCATCCTCTTCCTCGTCATCTATATCTGATTGATTGTCTTGTTCGATCCAGTCTTCCAAGCCACCTTCCTCTAGTAGTAGATTTAGATCCTTTATTGCTCGGAGTTCGGCTGCTGTTAAATTGGCCGGTTGTTCTGTAGTTGTAGGTTTGCTATACATAGCTTTGAACAGTAAATTCCTAGCGAATAGATTAATATCTTTAATTATCTCAAACTTGTCCGATATTCTGTTAGGACAAAAGGATAGACCTAATGTCAGGACTTTCATTTGTGCTTGAGTTGGTATATGGGATGATAGGTTTATGATGGTTAGACCACCTTGGTTTATGGTCTCGGATGTTGTGATGTCTTAGTTTGTGTTTTGGGGTTTGGTATCCCTAAAAGAACTTTAGGTTTTTTTAGTTGGTCTTTTTTTGATCTTGTAAATATCTCATGTTGTCTGAGAGGTGGTCTAGTATCTTCTTCATTGGGTTCTGCTGTTTGACTGTGAGTTCCTTCTTCTCTGTCTTCTATTTCTAGTGGTTGTGTTGGGGTTGGTCTTTCTCTTCTTTTGTCCATTCTGTGTTGTTCTGTTCCTGATGCATGGGATGAGGAATCAGATGAATAGTATGGTCCTGTATTGGGGTTTTGTCTGTAGTTGGTTCTTCTGTTTTGTCGGATATTTGACCATTTATAGGCTCTATTCTGGCTAAATGCGTTTTTGTCTCTCCAGTACTTTTTTTCTTTTTTCTTTAGGATTTCTTTACTGTAGTCTTCTATATGTTGTTTTAGCCTTTTTTCCTGTTCGCTATAGAGGGCGATATTTTTTAGGGGTGTAAGTTTTTCATAAATGAGTTTGATGTCATTCTCTAAAGCTTTTATTTGGCGTAAGTATTCAGCTTGTAATATTATCATTAGGTTCCTGGAGCATTCATTCAAAGCATCTTCCCATTCTTTTTTCATTTCTGTATTGATATTCTCCATGGTTGGGAATATTTGGATTCTTAGTCCTACTGGGTTTATTTTTTCAGATATGTATCTCTCAAAAGTTTTGATGTGCCAATGTAAGGCCGCTTTTCTCTCAAAAAGTTTTTTGAGAGAGTTAAAGAGTGCCGTAATATCGGAATCTTGTTGTTCGTTTCCCTGAAAGTTTTTGTGTATGTTAGACATTAGGTTTTCCCATTCGGTTCCCATTAAATCTTCTGTCCGTTTTTCCTCCATAGTTTACCAGTGAATGGTAGTAAGTTCTCTTTTTTAGAGAGAGATGGCTAGAGATGTGCGTGTTCCAAATTGTCTCAATAAGGCAAGAAGCCTGTGAGGGGGAATCAATCACCAAACTCTTATGCCTTATTCAGGGTTAGAGAGTTAGGACTTAGGGTTTGGGTTAGAGTTAGAGGGTTAGGGTTATAGGATTAGGGGGTTAGGGTTAGAGATAGAGTTGGGGGTTAGGGTTAGGGTCAGAGGGTTAGGGTTAGATCTACGGTTAGAGGGTGAGGGTTAGGGTTAGAGGGTTAAGGTTAGCGTTAGAGGGTTAGGGTTAGAATGTTAGGGTAAGGGTTAGGGTTAGAGGGTTAGGGTTATGGTTAGGGTGTAAGGGTTTGGGTTAGAGTGTTAGGGTTAGAAGGTTAGGGTTAGGGTTAGAGTTAGAGGGTTAGGGTTAGAGTTAGAGATAGGGTTAGGGTTAGAGGGTTAGGGTTAGAGGGTAAGGGTTTGGGTTAGGGCTAGGGTTAGGGTTGGGATTGGGGTTATAGGGTTAGAGGGTTAGGGTTGAGGGTTAGGGTTAGTGTTACATACTTAGGGTAAGGGTTAGGGTTAGAGTTAAGGTTTGGGCTAGGGTTAGGATTAGATACATAGGGTTAGGGTTAGGGTTAGATACAGGTTAGGGTTGGAAACGAGTTAGGGTTAGGGGGTTAGGGTTTAGGGTGAGGGTTATGGCTTAGGGGTAGGGGCTTAGGGGGTAGAGGGTTAGGGTTACAGATTAGGGTTAGGGTCTGGGCTTAGGGGTTAGGGTTAGGGTTAGACAGAGGAGACCAAGGGGAGGGTTTTGACTCAGGATAAGGGTCATGGACCCACCCAAAGGTCAAAGGTTAGGAGCTGTGGCCTCAGAGGTCACATGATAGTGTTAGGGTCAGAGGTTTAAGGGGTTAGGGGTTAGAGGTTAGGGCTTTGGGCTTAGGGCTTAGGACTTAGAGGGTTAGGGTTAGAGGTTAGGGTTAGAGTTAGGGGTTAGGGTTAAGGTGTTAGGGTTAGAGGGTTAGGGTTGGGGGTTAGGGTAAGGGATAGGGTTAGAGTTAGGGTTAGGGGTTAAGACTGGAGGGTTAGGGGTTAGGATTAGAGGGTTAGGGTTAGGACTGGGTATCGTTAGGGGTTAAGGTTTGGGTTAAGGTGTTTGGGTTGGGGTTATAGGGTAAGGGTTAGGGGGTTAGGATAAGGGGCTTAGGGATAGAGAGTTGGGGTAATTGTTAGGATTATGGTTAGGGTATTGGGTTAGGGTCAGTGTTAGAGGGTTAGGGTTAGTGGGATAGGGGGTTAGGGTTAGAAGGTTAGGGCTAGGGTTAGAGTTAGAGGGTTAGGGTTATAGGGTTAGGGTTAGAGATAGGGTTGGGGTTGAGGGTTAGGGTTAGAGGGTTAGGGCTAGGGTTAGGGTTAGGGCTGGGGTTGGGGTTAGGGTTAGAGGGTTAGGACTTAGGGTTAGGGTTAGAGGGTTAGGATTATAGGGTTAGAGGGTTAAAGGGTTAGGGTTGAGGGTTAGCGTTAGAGGGTTAGGGTTAGAGCTTGGGTTAGAGGGTTAGGGTTAGAGCTAGGGTTAGGGTTTGGGTTAGGGTTAGAGAGTTAGGACTTAGGGTTTGGGTTAGAGTTAGAGGGTTAGGGTTATAGGATTAGAGGGTTAGGGTTATAGGATTAGAGGGTTAGGGTTAGAGATAGGGTTAGAGGGTTAATGTCAAATTCTCACGTACCTGACTGATGAGCCCGATAGTGCAGAGGAAGGCCTCCCTTACGTATCTGACTCGCGGCCCCTGGTAGAGCAGACAGGTGGCACGGGAGAGCAGAATGGTATGAGGGCCTGGTGAGTCAGCTGTTGGACGGGCAGCTCCAAGGTCCCAGATGCTTTAAGAGGAGACAACCAGCAGGCAGAAGGATCCCAACAGCAGACAGGCAGAAGGACGGAACACCCGAGTCCACACTCACTCTAGGGGCTCACAGGCAAACGGATCAGTTCACAGGCCGGGTCAACAACAGGCGGGCGGCGTGGAATCCAAAGGAGCATCCAGGTTCAAGGTCAGAGGGGAGCTGAGGTCAGGTGCAGGCAGAAAGCAAGGGAAGTCCAAAGTCAAGCCGGGTCGTACAGGAGATCAAAAACAGAAGCAGGTAAACAGGAGCAGGGGTCACAGGAAGCTGAAGATCAGACAGCAAGGACATAATGCTGCTGCAGAGTTTAAATAGAGCAGCCTGTTGCCAATCACTGCAATTAGGCTGCAGACTCTGCACTAAGTTAACCCCTTAGGTAGCAGACCCATGACAGTTAAGGGTTAGGGTTAGAGGTTAGGGGTTAGGGTTAGAGGTTAGGGTTAGGGTTAGAGGTTTAGAGGGTTAGAGTTAGGGGTTAGGGTGTTAGGGTTAGGGTGTTAGGGTTAGGGGGTTAGGGTTGGGGGTTAGGGTTAGGGATGGGCTAGGGTTAGGGATAGGGTTAGAGTTAGGGTTAGGGTTAGGGGTTAAGACTGGAGGGTTAGGGGTTAGGATTATAGGGTTAGGGTTAGGTCTGGGTATCGTTAGGGGTTAAGGTTTGGGTTAAGGTGTTTGGGTTAGAGTTATAGGGTAAGGGTTAGGGTTAGGGGGTTAGGGGGTTAGGGGGTTAGGATAAGGGCGTTAGGGATAGAGAGTTAGGGTAATTGTTAGGATTATGGTTAGGGTATTGGGTTAGGGTCAGTGTTAGAGGGCTAGGTTTAGTGGGATAGGGGGTTAGGGTTTTGGTTAGGGTTTTAGGGTTTGGGTTAGAGGGTTAGGGTTAGAAGGTTATGGTTAGGGTTAGAGTTAGAGGGTTAGGGTTGTAGGGTTGGAAGGTAAGGGTTAGAGATAGGGTTGGGGTTGAGGGTTAGAGGGTTAGGGTTAGTGGGCTAGGGTTAGGGTTGGGGTTGGGGTTAGGGTTAGAGGGTTAGGACTTAGGGTTAGGGTTAGAGGGTTAGGGTTAGGGTTAGGGTTAGGGTTAGGGTTAGGGTTAGGGTTAGAGGGTTAGGACTTAGGGTTAGGGTTAGAGGGTTAGGGTTATAGGGTTAGGGTTAGAGGGTTAGAGTTGAGGGTTAGAGGGTTAGGGTTAGAGCTTGGGTTAGAGGGTTAGGGTTAGAGCTAGGGTTAGGGTTTGGGTTGGGGTTAGAGGGTTAGGACTTAGGGTTTGGGTTAGGGTTAGAGTTAGAGGGTTAGGGTTATAGGATTAGAGGGTTAGGGTTAGGGTTAGAGATAGGGTTGGGGTTGAGGGTTAGGGTCAGAGGGTTAGGGTTAGAGCTACAGTTAGAGGGTGAGGGTTAGGGTTAGAGGGTTAAGGTTAGCGTTAGAGGGTTAGGGTTAGAATGTTAGGGTTAGGGTTATGGTTAGGGTGTTAGAGTTTGGGTTAGAGGGTTAGGATTAGAAGTTTAGGGTTAGGGTTAGAGGGTTAGGGTTAGAGGGTTAGGGTTAGAGGGTTAGGGTTAGAGATAGGGTTAGGGTTAGAGGGTTAGGGTTAGAGGGTAAGGGTTTGGGTTAGGGCTAGGGTTAGGGTTGGGGTTGGGGTTGGGGTTATAGGGTTAGAGGGTTAGAGGGTTAGGGTTGAGGGTTAGGGTTAGTGTTACATACTTAGGATAAGGGTTAGGGTTAGAGTTAAGGTTTGGGCTGTATTAGATACATAGGGTTAGGGTTAGATACAGGTTAGGGTTGGAAACGGGTTAGGGTAAGGGGGTTAGGGTTAGAGGATTAGGATTAAGGATAGGGGTTAGGGGTTAGGGTTAGGATTAGGGTTAGGGGTTAGGGTGAGGGTTAGGGTTTAGGGTGAGGGTTATGGCTTAGTGGTTAGGGCTTAGGGGGTAGAGGGTTAGGGTTACAGATTAGGGGTTAGAGTTAGGGTTAGGGTCTGGGCTTAGGGGTTAGGGTTAAGGATAGGGGTTAGGGTTAGGATTAGGGTTAGGGTTAGGATTAGGGGTTAGGGTGAGGGTTAGGGTTTAGGGTGAGGGTTATTGCTTAGGGGTTAGGGCTTAGGGGGTAGAGGGTTAGGGTTACAGATTAGGGGTTAGAGTTAGGGTTAGGGTCTGGGCTTAGGGGTTAGGGTTAGGGTTAGACAGAGGAGACCAAGGGGAGGGTTTTGACTCAGGAGAAAGGTCATGGACACACCCAAAGGTCAACGGTTAGGAGCTGTGGCCTCAGAGGTCACATGATAGTGTTAGGATCAGAGGTTTAAGGGGTTAGGGGTTAGAGGTTACGGTTAGGGTTAGGGGTTAGGGGATTAGGGTTGGGTTGGGATTTGGTTGGGGTTAGGGTGTTAGGGTTAGGGGATTAGGTTTGGGGCTGGGATTGGGGTTAGGTGTAATGTTCTGGTACCTCGGGTACCCTTGTCTCCATATTTCTCCTCTGCTAATTGCGTCCCATCTTGTATAACAAGAGACGCATGTACCTTTAAGACCGGATGACATCATTGCCGAGCGCCGCTATGAGCGGCTATTTCCTGTGAAGTCGGAGCTGCTGACATTCTCCCTCGCTGAACCTGAAGCCGGAACCCTCGCTGGTGATCCGTATCTCGCTACGGGATCACCCTTCTTCAATGGACACTGTTACTACTAAACCTTTCTAAGTGATAAGTACCCCGCAGGGGATTCCTTACTAACCAATCTCCTACTGTCATCTACTACAATTACCAAGACTATCTGCATCTATCTATCCACTATCATCTGCATAGACTGTTAGCTCTTGGGACTACCTTCAACTATCCTTGCACTAGGTTACTCTGTCTAAGTATACTCCATCTGTGTCCTCTTACCATCTGCACTATACTTGACATCAGAACCTATCTGCTTCACCATCACCTGCAACTCTCCTATACTACTTCTAGTGCTCACCATACAATAGCCTGTCTCTCATCTATATATCCTCATATACTCTATCCCTCCATTAAACATCTATTAATATATATGGTATATAACAGGCTGTACACGGTGATGAAGTCCTGAGAGTTGGATATGTTTGTTCAACAGATTCTCTACAAGGCTACTGAGTGTGATAATTCTGCAGCTGTAAATCCATCCACTAACAAAAACGCATGAACGTTACAGATTGAACGAGCCTTTAAAAAAAAATATGGATTCAGCAGAATTATCCATTCATGTACTACAATTAAAACAGCAAGTAGATGCATTGATCCTTGTGCTTACAGAGGTACAAAACGAAAATCAGACCTTGAGACAGCAGCTTGGCCGTCTCACACAGCCTCCTGTTGCTCAGCCCCGTGAGCCTAAGATAAACCCTCCTCTAGTGTTTTCTGGTGATCGGAGCAAATTCCGTGAATTTAAAAACGCATGTCAATTGTTTTTTTTGTTAAAACCTCTAACCTACCCCACTGACCAAATTAAGGTTTGTACCATCATCTCCTATTTAACGGGTGAACCCCGGGCCTGGGCAGACGCTCTCTTTGAAAAGGATGATCCACTCCTTAATTCTTATCCCTTATTTCTAGCACAACTTGCTAGTTTATATGAAGACCCCAACAAGCAGAGTATCGCTGATACCCAATTACGGGCCTTAAAACAAGGAAGAAGACCTGTTGAAGATTTTGTGGCGAATTTTAAAAGATGGTCCCCAGATTCAGGGTGGAACGACACATCTTTGCGAACGCAGTTTAGACTCGGCCTATCTGAGGCCGTTAAAGACGAGCTCGCCCGAGCGGATTTACCTGGCACTCTAGAGGGACTGATACAGACCAGTATCAATATTGACAGACGACTACGAGAAAGAAAGGCTGAGAAGATGGGCTCACCATTTTCCAGTCCTTCTCGGATGTTGCCTGCTGACCCTACTCCTATGGAAGTAGGAATGATACGCCCACCTCTGACCCTTTCTGAACGTGCCAGGAGGAAAACCGAACATCTTTGCATGTACTGCGCATCCCCGAATCATTTGATAAGCGGCTGTCCCCTTGTCCGCAGAAAAAAGGGTGAGTGTTAAAATGTCTTGCTAGGGGGACTCACAACTTCCTTTTCTAATCCTTATCTTTTTGTTCATTTAACATTGCAGTGGGACCAAACTAGGATTACCACCAAGGCTATGATTGACACCGGATCTTGTGGAAACTACATTGACATTTGTTTTGTCTCCCTTAATAAAATACTGTAAGGGATTAGCTCGGTGGTAGGCGTGGATGACCCCTTTGGGGGTGCGTTTTCACAGAGAGATAGCCGAGCAGAGGTTGAAAACAAGACTGATTTATTCATGCAATTTACTTCATACAATTGCAAGCGTCAAAACAGCCAAAATAAAATAAAAGACAAAATAAATCCTTGCCTCTGTGGGCGGCTACCTTCTCACGCTGGAACCTACCTAAGAAGTCTTTCCAACCTACTGTTGGGCCGACACTGCTGATCCTACAGCAGACACTCAAATGTCCATTTGTTTGCTTTTCACACAGCACAAACATTGTCCATTGAACATGTCCCTTTGTTTTCTTTCACACAGCACATGTTCATTTATAACAGGATCCTTTACTCTTCAGATTCTTCATATTGAACACAGTTCATTTAACAGGTCCCTTTACTCTTCACACTCTTCACATGGAACACTTTGTCTTCTCACCTTTGAGACGGCTTCACTCGTGGTTACCCTCCTTAGCTTCACATCGCTGTAGGGGGTCTTCTCCCATGCTCACCAGCTTGTCGGGAGGCACACATCCGACTGTCCCCCTCTCCCAGCCCACACGGCGACAGGCGGCAGCAGTCCTTCTCCCATGCCCACACGGCGTCGGGAGGTACACGTATGTCTGTCCTCCTCTTCCCAGCTCACACAGCGACAGGAGGCAGCACCCAATAGATTTTCTCTGGACAAATTATAGAGGCCTTGATCTCCTCATTCTGAACAGCTGAATGGTTTTCAACTTCCTGCTGGCTCTCTCTGCAGCCAACACCCTATAGTATCAGTGAACTTTCAAAGCAGGTGGGAATGTGTCTCCTCTTAGTGACTACATTCCCAGATTTACCTGACTTCCTGTCACATACCCCCCCCTCTTGTTTCAACCCTAGGGTTGGGACACATATTTCCAGGCACGCATGTGTCAGGCACTGCTGACTCACTGATAAGCCTCCTATTATCCTCAAGCTTCCGGATGAAACTGTTTTGTCATCTTCATTGACAGATTTCTCATAAATGCCACACAGTTTGTCTCTCATCTCATATACACATTCTTCAACTGCATTTTTGGCATCATTTTGCTCCTTCTCGTTTCTGTCATCTTCATTGACAGCTTTCTCATAAATGTCAGACAGCTTGTCCCTCATAACCGTCTGTCCAATCCACCATGGAGGACCGTGATCCATAGGCAACTCAATTGGGCTAATCTTAATGTCTTCAACATTCTTAAGACGCCTCTCTCTGCAATCCATAAATGTTTTCCACAAAACTTTGAGAACCTTTGCTTCACTAAGCTTTGTTCCAAGTAGGGACTCTTGACATCCCTCTGTGACTTGAGTTGCCTCTCCATACATCTGTACACAATCATTGACTTTTTGTTGTAAAAGGGAATGATCTTCCTTCTTGAGCTTTGCTTGCTCTAAGATGCTGTGCAGAGGATTTTCCAATTGAGACAACAGGCTGTCACACATTTCTTCAAAGTGACCCCTGTTCCTTTTCCCAGAGATATCAATATCATTCACCAAACATTTCATATTCATAGGCAGATCTGAAGCATTTGCACTCATCAACTTCTTAAACTTTTCGCCCTCCTGAGCGAGTCGCAGTAAAGGCCTACTATTTGATTTGATATTCAGTTTATATTTCTTGCCAAACTCTTCACAGAAGTAGCCAACCAGAACATCATCAACTTTCCTTCCACCAACATAGGGGTCAAAGGCAACAACACAGTTGAACCCAGCGATCTGGGTGGTATCCATTATAGACCTCCTCTCTGCATCAGTGAAGAAGCATGGAACTGCAACACATTCTTTTACAGGTTTCTTCAATGCACTTTCTGCTGAACTATTTGACCGCTCAAGGTCACCTAGTTCTTTTTCTCTATCTGAATTCCACATGGAATGCATCTCAAGATCACGATCAAACTTCTGCCACCCGTCTTTCACCAGTTCCATTTTGGAAACACTCCCTGAAAGGCACTTATTCATTTGCTTCACGTTTTCACCAACAGCCTTAGTTTTCTCCACTAGGTTTTCAGCCTGAACTGAGAAATCATCACATTTCTTACTCAGCTCCTTTGTTTGCTGAAGCTCTAATGATACATTTTCCAATGCTTGAAGTTTTTGAAGGAACGGTTTATTCCAAAGGGGTGATTCAAGCCACATGTCATCACATTTCTGAGGCTCACTCAGGACAGACCCCAAAACACTGATCCTTTTAAAAACTGCATCAGGCACACTATCCCCTCTTTGGGACAGATCCTCTGTTGCCTGGAATTCCTCTTCCAGTTCCTGCAACGGAATCTTCATCTCTTCTACTTGCTGTTCTAAGGCTCGCTTAGACTTTTCTAGCTCCTGAACTCTTTTCACAACATCATCCTTGGAGCTGACCAAATCTTCCATCTCTGTACACAGCTGTTTGTTAACTCTTTCTAGTTTAACATTACACTCTAGAGCTTCCTCCAAAGAGCGAGCCAAGAACAGGGCTTTGCTCTCGTTATCACGCGCCTCCGTTTTTGCACGGTCGCGTTCTTCTGCATATTTTGCAGACACAGTTTTCTCCTCACCCAGCATCTGATCAAACTTCTTTTTCACATCTTCAACACACTGTAATGAACCAACGCTTTCTTCCATGCGTTTTTTCATATCCGCTATCTGAGCTTGCAATGTTGCGACTTGCTCTGATAGGTTTTTCTTTGCTTCCGCCTCCTCTTTTAATTGTTCCAGGAAGCCATTTTTCTCATCTTCCATTTGTTTGAGCTTTGTGCTAAAACTCAGCCTTTGACACCTCTCTTCCTGTAAGAGTTCCTGCGTGTCTTGCAGCTGCGATTCCAAGATAGAAAAATCTTCCGCAATTTCTCTAGATTTGCTGTCTGCTTGAGAAAGCTGATTTGTAACATTGTCCAACTCAACCTGCAGTCGGTTTGCCTTCTCTGACAGTTTAGCACACAATCGGTCACCTTCTGACACCTTGACTTGCGATTCCAGAAGCTGTGCCTCTACTTTTTCCCTCTTATGTTCACAATCTCCTTTTCCCTGCATAAGAGCCTTCACCTCATTGGCTAGCATCTGGGAATAAGAATGTAATTCTGCCACACAGGCTTCTTTCTCCTTTAACTGCTGCTGGACACGTTGGGCTTCCCCTTTCCAACTTTCACAGTCCGCACGCCATTCATTTACCACATTGCTCAAAGTAGTGAGCTCATACACAGTACTCAGTAATTTAGCCTCTCTTTCACTTTTCTCGTTGTCGCTGAGAGACAATGTCGTTTTCAGAGCGACATTCTGTTCCTGCGACTCCTGCAGGTCTATTTTTGTAGCTCCCAAAGACTGAAGACTTTTTTCCAGCTGATTACGCAACTCCAACATATCAGCCATACTTTGCTTCTGCAAAGTCTGAATTTCACTTTCCTTTTCCATGAGGATGGTATCTTTCTCCATTATAGTCTCTCTGCGTTTTTGCAACTCGACCAAAAGAAGAGCAGTGGATTCTTCCCACTGTAACACATGAGACTTGAGTAGTTCATTCATTTCCTGCAAGTTTCTATGCTCCATTTTAAGCAATTCCAAGGCTTGTTCCTTTTCTTCCATTTTCCGTTGCAAGGCATCCAACTCAGCCCTGCACACATACTCGGTTTCCTCCAAACCGATGGCCTCCATTGGCTGCTGGCGTCTCTGTTTCCAGCCTGCCATGCTCTCTTGATGAGCCTTTTGTTGAGCTGCAAAGCTCTGCTGAAAATCCGCATTTGCCTGCTGTTGAGCTGCATTTGCTTGCTGTTGAGCTGCATTTGATATAATCAGATGTTTCAACATCTCCTCCATTTTGAGTTTACTTTTCATCTGAGCACACTGCGTCTCCATAGCAGTTTCATCAGTGTTGCTAGGGACAACAACCTTCCTCTTTAGTAGACTCTCTTTAGGCATGGATGGGGCTGGTTCAGACGGTAGCATCCCCTCCATCCATAGAATCCGGTCTCTCATTTCATCTATCTTTGCATTCTTCAGGCGTTTTGAACGCCCCATCTTCAATAACTCCACAAACAAATTTTTCACAGTCCAGCAAAAATTTTTCAGACCACTGTCTCTTTAACACATGTAGTTTTTCTCTCTCTCTTGCAAGATCTCTTTTCCTGCACACACAGTTTGTGCAGTCACTTGCACCAGACACAACAAAGTTCATCAAATAATTTTGAGACCGCTGTCTCTTTAAAACACTTTTTTTTTTTTTTTCTGTCAGGATCTTCTCTCCTGCACACATAGATTGTGCAATCTCATGCACCAGATAAAGTTCATCAAACATTTGCACTTCCTTGCAGGGATCTCTGCTTATGCCCACTGCATACCTCCACCATATGTAAGGGATTAGCTCGGTGGTAGGCGTGGATGACCCCTTTGGGGGTGCGTTTTCACAGAGAGATAGCCGAGCAGAGGTTGAAAACAAGACTGATTTATTCATGCAATTTACTTCATACAATTGCAAGCGTCAAAACAGCCAAAATAAAATAAAAGACAAAATAAATCCTTGCCTCTGTGGGCGGCTACCTTCTCACGCTGGAACCTACCTAAGAAGTCTTTCCAACCTACTGTTGGGCCGACACTGCTGATCCTACAGCAGACACTCAAATGTCCATTTGTTTGCTTTTCACACAGCACAAACATTGTCCATTGAACATGTCCCTTTGTTTTCTTTCACACAGCACATGTTCATTTATAACAGGATCCTTTACTCTTCAGATTCTTCATATTGAACACAGTTCATTTAACAGGTCCCTTTACTCTTCACACTCTTCACATGGAACACTTTGTCTTCTCACCTTTGAGACGGCTTCACTCGTGGTTACCCTCCTTAGCTTCACATCGCTGTAGGGGGTCTTCTCCCATGCTCACCAGCTTGTCGGGAGGCACACATCCGACTGTCCCCCTCTCCCAGCCCACACGGCGACAGGCGGCAGCAGTCCTTCTCCCATGCCCACACGGCTTCGGGAGGTACACGTATGTCTGTCCTCCTCTTCCCAGCTCACACAGCGACAGGAGGCAGCACTCAATAGATTTTCTCTGGACAAATTATAGAGGCCTTGATCTCCTCATTCTGAACAGCTGAATGGTTTTCAACTTCCTGCTGGCTCTCTCTGCAGCCAACACCCTATAGTATCAGTGAACTTTCAAAGCAGGTGGGAATGTGTCTCCTCTTAGTGACTACATTCCCAGATTTACCTGACTTCCTGTCACAATACCTATTGTTTCAAAACCCAAACCTGTCTCCGTTAGTTTTATTAACGGTACCCCTTTATCCTCTGGTCCTATCACCAGTCAGACACAGGCACTCCTTGTAACTGCTGACGAGTCTCATGTGGAGACCACCACCTTTGATGTATTAACTTCACCACATTTTCCAATCATTTTGGGACTTTCCTGGTTACACATACATCAACCAATCATCGATTGGAAAACAAGAACGTTAGCCTTCTCTTCTCACTATTGTGAGACGACGTGTAACCTCCCCACACATGATAGGATCCTGTCTGTACTGCCGGATGACATGATTCCCAAGTGTTATCAGGATTTATCGGAGGTTTTCCTTGAGAAAAACGCTCAAATGCTACCTCCCCATAGGGACTATGATTGTTGTATCGATCTACTCCCTAATAGCAAGTTGCCTTACGGACATGTATATCCTCTCTCACAGGATGAACTCTCTCATCTTAAGGAGTATCTGGATGAGAACTTGGCAAAAGGATTCATCCGACCTTGTACTTCCTCCACTGCTGCTGGCCTCTTCTTCGTCCGCAATAAGGACTCTAGCCTTAGGCCTATCATTGATTTCAGACAATTAAATGCCATCACAATAAAGGATCGTTATCCTTTACCTCTTATTCCTGAACTTATCGAACAGGTGCGTGGGGCTTCTTTCTTTTCAAAATTGGACCTAAAAGGGGCATACAATTTAATTCGAATCGGTAAAGGGGATGAATGGAAGACGGCATTCAGAACCAGATACGGACTGTTTGAGTACCTTGTAATGCCATTTGGGCTATGTAATGCTCCCGCAGCCTTCCAACGGTTTATAAATGAGATATTCCGAGACTTGCTTGATGTTTGTGTGGTAGTATATTTGGACGATATACTTATCTATTCTCATTCCTTACCCGAGCACATAAAACATGTGAGACTTGTGTTGTCAAGACTACTTGCACATAACTTATATGTTAAATCAAAGAAATGTTTGTTTCATAAAGAGGAAGTACTATTCCTAGGATATATTATATCTAAAAGTGGAATCAAAATGGACATGAGCAAAATATCCTGCATTCTGGATTGGCCTGTGCCAACCACTCGCAAAGCATTACAAAGGTTCCTAGGATTCTCTAATTACTATAGGAAATTCATTAAGAACTTCTCTGCGATTGTGAAACCTCTCACACAACTTACAAGCACGAAGAAACCATTTATTTGGACAAAAGAGCATTCTCTCTGCTGAAATCAAGATTTACTACTGCCCCCATACTATGCCATCCAGACCCATCCCTTCAATACCTCTTGGAGGTAGATGCGTCTAATATGGCAGTAGGAGCAGTTCTCTCACAACGACCAACAAACACCTCACCTCTTCACCCAGTTGCTTTCTTCTCAAAGTCCTTAAGTAGCCCCGAGGTGAACTACCCAGTAGGTGAGAAGGAGTTATTAGCCATAAAATTGGCGTTAGAGAATTGGCGACATCTACTAGAGGGCACTCAATTGCCAATTCTGATATATACTGATCACAAAAACCTCCAATACCTTCAGACTAATAGAACTCTTTCCCACCGGCAGGTACGGTGGTCGTTATTCTTTCTGAGATTTAATTTTTTAGTGACTTACACGCCCGCAGACAAAAATAAAAAAGCGGATGCACTCTCACGACTAGCCGAGAAAGATTGTACTGAGGTTCCCTCAGTTCCTATAATACCACTTGAACGTATTATCGGAGTCATTCGCTCCCTGAAGGAGGAGATTTTGCACAGCATAGGATTGGACCCACCTCCACCACAACTAACTGCTGACGCAGAAGGCTTCCTCTACTACAACGATAAATTATACATACCCCCTACTATGCGAACCAAGATCTTAGAATTGTCGCATGATGTACCTATGGCAGGACATATGGGTATGACTAAAACTCTTAATCTACTCACTAGGCAATTTTGGTGGCCAGACATGAAGACAACCGTAAAAAAGTTTGTTTCATCTTGTGATATCTGTGCAAGGTCTAAAATTGACAACACGAAACCATCGGGGTTACTTTTTAGTTTACCGATACCCCAGGTTCCGTGGGAAGTAGTATCCTTAGACTTCATAGTGGAACTACCACCTTCCAAAGGATTCAACACCATCTTGGTGTCAGTGGACCATCTGACCAAGATGGCACATTTCACTCCTATTCGAAAACTACCATCATCCAAACAAACAGCAGAATTACTTGTAAAACATGTCTTTAAGTTACATGGTATTCCAAAAACACTGCTGTCTGACCGTGGTTCACAATTCATCTCAAAGTTTTGGCTAGCTCTATGTCAGATATTGCGAATAGAGCGTAACCTTACTTCTGCCTACCACCCTCAGGCCAATGGACAGACAGAGAGAGTTAACCAGTGCATTGAACAGTACCTGCGTTGCTATACTTCGTATTTACAAGACGATTGGGCAGATATAGTTACATAGTTAGTGAGGCTGAAAAAAGACACAAGTCCATCCAGTTCAACCTATGTGTGTGTGTTTGCTTTTAACCGTACATTGTATACCCCTGTATGTTGTGGTCTTTAAGGTGTCCATCCAATAGTTTTTTGAAACTATCAATGCTCCCCGCTGATACGACTGCTTGCGGAAGAGAATTCCACATCCTTACCGCTCTTACAGTGAAGAACCCCTTACGCACTTTAAGGTTAAACCGCCTTTCCTCTAGTTTTAGTGAGTGGCCACGTGTCTTATTGTATTCCCTTACTCTAAATAGTTTGTTCCTTATGCTAGGGTCGCCAGTACAGTATTTGTACATTGATATCATATCCCCCCTCAAGCGTCTCTTCTCCAGAGAGAATAGGTTCAGTGCTTGTAGTCTTTCCTCATAGCCGATGTCCTCCATTCCCCTAATTATTTTTGTTGCCCTTCTCTGGACTTTCTCCAGTTCCAGCACATCCTTCCTGAGGACCGGTGCCCAGAACTGGACAGCATACTCCAGATGTGGCCGGACCAGAGTCTTGTAGAGTGGAAGAATAATCTCTTTATTTCTGGAGTGAATCCCCTTTTTTATACAACCCAGTATTCTGTTGGCTTTGCTTGCAGCGGCTTGGCATTGCATGCCACTTCCAAGCCTGTTGTCTACCAGTACCCCCAGGTCCCTTTCCATCCTAGACTCACCCAGAGGTTCCCCCCCTAGTGAGTAGCTTGCTTTCTGGTTTCTGGCCCCCAAGTGCATTACTTTACATTTTTCTACATTAAATCTCATCTGCCATGTAGTTGCCCACCCCGTTATTTTGTTCAGGTCTGCTTGCAAGATTTCCACATCCTGCATAGAAGATATTGGCATGCCTAATTTAGTATCATCTGCAAATACTGAGATTGTACTAGATATCCCCTCCTCTAGATCATTTATGAATAAATTAAACAGGATTGGTCCCAGGACAGAACCCTGGGGGACCCCACTTTCCACACCCGCCCAATCCGAGTACTCCCCATTAATCACCACCCTCTGTACTCTCCCCTGGAGCCAGTTCTCTATCCAGGTACTCACCTTATGGTCCATACCTACCTTCCTTAATTTGTACAGTAAGCGTTTGTGGGGAACGGTGTCAAAGGCCTTTGCAAAGTCCAGATACACCACATCCACAGGCTTACCTTTATCTAAGTGGCAGCTCTCCTCCCGCTGGCGGAATTCACCTATAACAACGCTACTCATAGCACTTCTAAGCAAAGTCCGTTTTACCTGAATTATGGGTTTCATCCCACACTCCTTCCTCCACGTATCTTGCCATCAAGTAATCCAGTAGCATCTGATTATCTTGCCCAGATAAAGGATTCTCTGGGATTACTCAACAATACCATATCCCATGCTCATAGCCAACAAAAAAAGTACTACGACCTCCGTAGGAAACCCTCTCCCCAATATGCCATTGGGGATCTTGTTTGGCTTTCTACAAAAAATCTGAGACTAAAAATTCCTAGTAAAAAACTTGGACCTCTATTTCTGGGACCTTTTCCAATAGAGAAGCTTATTGGAAAAGCTGCAGTACAACTCACATTGCCAGTAGATCTCAAGATACATCCTGTCTTCCATGTGTCTCTACTGAAGCCCCATGTTCCTAACCAAGGAATAAGGCCTACTATCTCACCTCCACCTCCTGTACAAGTAGAAGGTGGAGAAGAATTTGAGATAAAAGAAATTTTGGATTCCCGTTTTCATAGAAGAAGACTCCAGTATCTTGTACGATGGAAGAACTATGGGCCCCAAGACGACACCTGGCTGGATACCTCCGATATACATGCCCCTAGACTGATTTGCAATTTCCACTCGAAATATCCGGAAAAACCAGTTCTAGAGGCCTTCCGGAGCCGGCCTTAAGGGGGGGTACTGTAATGTTCTGGTACCTCTGGTACCCTTGTCTCCATATTTCTCCTCTGCTAATTGCGTCCCATCTTGTATAACAAGAGACGCATGTACCTTTAAGACCGGATGACATCATTGCCGAGCGCCGCTATGAGCGGCTATTTCAATCGCCGGTTTGCTTCCACTCATCGCTCGTTCAAACCACATGCTCACCGCACCTCTTCCTGTGAAGTCGGAGCTGCTGACATTCTCCCTCGCTGAACCTGAAGCCGGAACCCTCGCTGGTGATCCGTATCTCGCTACGGGATCACCCTTCTCCAATGGACACTGTTACTACTAAACCTTCTAAGTGATAAGTACCCCGCAGGGGATTCTTACTAACCAATCTCCTACTGTCATCTACTACAATTACCAAGACTATCTGCATCTATCTATCCACTATCATCTGCATAGACTGTTAGCTCTTGGGACTACCTTCAACTATCCTTGCACTAGGTTACTCTGTCTAAGTATACTCCATCTGTGTCCTCTTACCATCTGCACTATACTTGACATCAGAACCTATCTGCTTCACCATCACATACAACTCTCCTATTACTACTTCTAGTACTCACCATATAATAGCCTGTCTCTCATCTATATATCCTCATATATTCTATCCCTCCACTAAACATCTATTAATATATATGGTATATAACAGGCTGTACACGGTGATGAAGTCCTGAGAGTTGGATATGTTTGTTCAACAGATTCTCTACAAGGCTACTGAGTGTAATAATTCTGCAGCTGTAAATCCATCCACTAACAAAAACGCATGAACGTTACATTAGGGTGTTAGGGTTAGAGGGTTACGGTGAGGGTTTTGGTTAGGGTTTATGGTTTAGGGTTTAGGGTTAGGGTGAAGGTTTAGGGTAAGGGTTAGGATTTAGGGTGAGTGTTATGGTTAGGGCTAGGGTTAGGGGTTAGGGCTAGGGTTAGGTTTATGGTTAGGTTAGGTTAGGTTAGGTTAGGGTTAGGTTAGGTTAGGGTTGGGATAGGGTTAGGGTTAGTGTTAGGGTTGGGATAGGTTTAGGGTTAGGGTTACTGCTAGAGCTAGGGCAGGGGTTAGGGTTAGATACTTATGGTTAGGGTTAGAGTTAAGGTTTGGGTTAGGGTTACATACATAGGTTTAGGGTTTGGGTTAGGATTAGGGTTAGATACATAGGGTTAGGGTTATATACGGGTTAGGGTTAGGGGGTTAGGGTTAGAGGGTAAGTCTTGGGGTTAGGGTTTAGGTTTAGAGATAGGGTTAGGGCTTTGGGCTTTGGGCTTAGGGCTTAGAGGGTTAGGGTAGGGTTAGAGGTTAGGTGTTAGGGGTTAGGGTTAGAGGTTTAGAGGGTTAGAGTTAGGGGTTAGGGTTAGGGTGTTAGGGTTAGGGGGTTAGGGTTGGGGGGGTTAGGGTTAGGGATGGGCTAGGGTTAGGGTTAGAGTTAGGGTTAGGCATTAAGACTGGAGGGTTAGGGGTTAGGGGTTAGGATTAGAGGGTTAGGGTTAGGGCCGGGTATCGTTAGGGGTTAAGGTTTGGGTTATGGTGTTTGGGTTAGGGTTATAGGGTAAGGGTTAGGGGGTTAGGATAAGGGGGTTAGTGATAGAGAGTTAGGGTAATTGTTAGGATTATGGTTAGGGTATTGGGTTAGGGTCAGGGTTAGAGGGTTACGGTTAGGGTTAGAGCTTGGGTTAGAGGGTTAGGGTTAGAGCTAGGGCTAGGGTTTGGGTTAGGGTTAGAGGGTTAGGACTTAGGGTTAGGGTTAGCGTTAGAGGGTTAGGGTTATAGGATTAGAGGGTTATGGTTAGAGATAGGGTTGGGGTTGAGGGTTAGGGTTAGGGTCAGAGGTTCAGGGTTAGAGCTACGGTTAGAGGGTTAGAGCTCGGGTTAGGGTTAGAGGGTTAAGGTTAGCCTTAGAGGGTTAGGGATAGAGGGTTAGGGTGTTAGGGTTAGAATGTTAGGGTTAGGGTTAGAGGGTTAGGGTTAGGGTCAGGTTTATGGTTAGGGTTAGGGTTTATATTTTACGGTGAGGGTTTAGTTTTAGGGTAAGGGTTAGGGGTTAGGGATAGGGTTAGTGTTAGGGGTTAGGGTTAGGATTAGGTTTAGGGCTAGGGTTAGGGTTAGGGTTAAGTGTTAGGGCTAGGGTTGGGGTTAGGGTTAGGTTTAGGGTTGGGTTAGGATTAGGTTAGGGTTGGGTTTAGGGCTAAGGGCTTAGGGTTAGGGGTTAGGTGGAGGGTTATGGTTTAGGGTTAGGGCTTAGGGTTAGGGTTAGGGGTTGGGGCTTAGTGGTTAGAGGGATAAGCTTAGGGGTTAGGGTTAAGGTTAGGTTTACGGCTTAGGGGTTATGATTAGGGGTAGGGGTTAGGGTTAGGCAGAGGAGACAAGGTTAGAGGGTTAGGGTTACTGTTAAGGTTAGTGTGTTAAGGCTTGGGTTAAAGGGTTAGGGTTAGAATGTTAGGGTTAGGGCTAGAGTTAGTGGGTTAGGGTTAGAGGGTTAGGGTTAGAGATAGGCTCAGGGTTGGATTAGGGTTAGTCCTAGGGCTAGGGTTAGGAGTTAGGCGTTAGGGGTTAATCGTTAGGGTTAGTGTTACATACTTAGTGTTAGGGTTAGAGTTAAGGTGTGAGCTAGGGTTAGAATTAGATACATACGGTTAGGGTTACATACATAGGGTTAGGGTTAGATACGGGTTAGGGTTAAGGGGTTAGGGTTAGAGGGTTAAGGTTAATGGTAGGGGTTAGGGCTTAGGGGTTAGGGGTAGGGTTAAGGTTGGGGTTAGGGGTTAGGGTTTAAGGATAGGGTTAGTGTTAGGGGTTAGGGTTAGGGTTAGGGCTAGGGGTGAGGGTTAGGGTTGGGGTTAGGATTAGGGTTAGGGCTTGGGTTAGGGGTTAGGGCTAGGGTTGGGGTTAGCGTTAGGTTTAGGGTTGGGTTAGGTTTAGGGCTAAGGGTTAGGGTTAGGGGTTAGGGGTGAGGGTTAGGGGTTAGGGTTAGGGCTTAGTGCTTTGAGGTTAGAGCTTAGGGGTTAGAGGGTTAGGGTTTAGGGCTTAGGGGTTATGGTTAGGGTAAGGATTAGGGTTTAGGGGTTAGGGTTAGACAGAGGAGACAAAGGAGATGGTTTTGACTCAGGAAATCGTTCATGGACCCACCCCAAAGGTCAGGAGCTGTGGCCTCAGAGGTCAAAGGATAGGGTTAGGGTTAGAGAGTTAGGATTAGTTGGATGGGGGGTTAGGATTAAGGTTAGGGTTACTGTTAAGGTTAGGGTGTTAAGGTTTGGGTTAAAGGGTTAGGGTTAGGGCTGGGTATCGTTAGGGGTTAAGGTTTGGGTTAAGGTGTTTGGGTTAGAGTTATAGGGTAAGGGTTAGGGGGTTAGGATAAGGAGGTTAGGGATAGAGAGTTAGGGTAATTGTTAGGATTATGGTTAGGGTATTGGGTTAGGGTCAGTGTTAGAGGGCTAGGTTTAGTGGGATAGGGGGTTAGGGTTAGAGGGTTAGGACTTAGGGTTTGGGTTAGGGTTAGAGTTAGAAGGTTAGGGTTATAGGGTTAGGTTTAGGGTTAGAGATAGGGTTGGGGTTGAGGGTTAGGGTTAGGGTCAGAGGGTTAGGGTTAGAGCTACTGTTAGAGGGTGAGGGTTAGGGTTAGGGTTAGAGGGTTAAGGTTAGCGTTAGAGGGTTAGGGTTAGAATGTTAGGGTTAGAGGGTTAGGGTTATGGTTAGGGTGTTAGGGTTTGGGTTAGAGGGTTAGGGTTAGAAGGTTAGGGTTAGGGTTAGAGTTAGAGGGTTAGGGTTAGAGGGTTAGGGTTAGAGATAGGGTTAGGGTTAGAGGGTTAGGGTTTGGATTAGGGCTAGGGTTAGGGTTGGGGTTGGGGTTATAGGGTTAGAGGGTTAGGGTTGAGGGTTAGAGTTAGTGTTACATACTTAGGGTAAGGGTTAGGGTTAGAGTTAATTTTTGAGCTAGGGTTAGGATTAGATACATAGGGTTAGGGTTAGATACAGGTTAGGGTTGGAAACGGGTTAGGGTTAGGGGGTTAGGGTTAGAGGGTTAGGGTTAAGGATAGGGGTTAGGGGTTAGGGTTAGGATTAGGGTTAGGGGTTAGGGTAAGGGTTAGGGTTTAGGGTGAGGGTTATGGCTTAGGGGTTAGGGCTTAGAGGGTAGAGGGTTAGGGTTACAGATTAGGGGTTAGAGTTAGGGTTAGGGTCTGGGTTTAGGGGTTAGGGTTAGGGTTAGACAGAAGAGACCAAGGGGAGGGTTTTGACTCAGGAGAAGGGTCATGGACCCACCCAAAGGTCAACGGTCAGGAGCTGTGGCCTCAGAGGTCACATGATAGTGTTAGGGTCAGAGGTTTAAGGGGTTAGGGGTTAGAGGTTACAGTTAGGGCTAGGGTTAGGGGTTAAGGGATTAGGGTTGGGTTGGGATTTGGTTGGGGTTAGGGTGTTAGGGGATTAGGTTTGGGGTTGGGATTGGGGTGTTAGGGTTAGAGGGTTACAGTGAGGGTTTTGGTTTGGGTTTATGGTTTAGGGTTAGGGTGAAGGTTTAGGGTAAGGGTTAGGATTTATGGTGAGTGTTATGGTTAGGGTTAGGGGTTAGGGCTAGGGTTAGGTTTATGGTAAGGTTAGATTAGGGTTAGGTTAGGTTAAGGTTGGGATAGGGTTAGGGTTAGTGTTAGGGTTGAGATAGGTTTAGGGTTAGGGTTACTGCCAGAGCTAGGGCAGGGGTTAGGGGTTAGGGTTAGATACTTATGGTTAGGGTTAGGGTTAGAGTTAAGGTTTGGGTTAGGGTTACATACATAGGTTTAGGGTTTGGTTTAGGATTAGGGTTAGATACATAGGGTTAGGGTTAGATACGGGTTAGGGTTAGGGGGTTATGGTTAGAGGGTAAGTCTTGGGGTTAGGGTTGGGGTTAGGGTTTAGGTTTAGAGATAGGGTTAGAGGTTAGGGCTTTAGGCTTAGGGCTTATATGGTTATGGTAGGGTTAGAGGTTAGGGGTTAGGGGTTAGGGTTAGGGTTATAGGTTTAGAGGGTTAGAGTTAGGGGTTAGGGTTAGGGTGTTAGGGTTAGGGGGTTAGGGTTTGGGGGTTAGGGTTAGGGATGGGCTAGGGTTAGGGATAGGGTTAGGATTAGGGGTTAAGACTGGAGGGTTAGGGGTTAGGGGTTAGGATTAGAGGGTTAGGGTTAGGGCTGGGTATCGTTAGGGGTTAAGGTTTGGGTTAAGGTGTTTGGGTTAGGGTTATAGGGTAAGGGTTAGGGTTAGGGGGTTAGGATAAGGGGGTTAGGGATAGAGAGTTAGGGTAATTGTGAGGATTATGGTTCGGGTATTGGGTTAGGGTCAGGGTTAGAGGGTTAGGGTTAGGGTTAGAGCTTGGATTAGAGGGTTAGGGTTAGAGCTAGGGTTAGGGTTTGGGTTAGGGTTAGAGGGTTAGGACTTAGGGTTAGGGTTAGGGTTAGAATTAGAGGGTTGGGGTTATAGGATTAGAGGGTTATGGTTAGAGATAGGGTTGGGGTTGAGGGTTAGGGTCAGAGGTTCAGGGTTAGAGCTACGGTTAGAGGGTTAGGGCTAGGGTTAGGGTTAGAGGGTTAAGGTTAGCGTTAGAGGGTTAGGGATAGAGGGTTAGGGTGTTAGGGTTAGAATGTTAGGGTTAGAGGGTTAGGGTTAGGGTCAGGTTTATGGTTAGGGTTTATATTTTACGGTGAGGGTTTAGGGTTAGGGTAAGGGTTAGGGGTTAGGGATAGGGTTAGTGTTAGGGGTTTAGGGTTAGGATTAGGTTTAGGGCAAGGGTTAGGGTTAAGGGTTAGGGCTAGGGTTGGGGTTAGGGTTAGGTTTAGGGTTGGGTTAGGGTTAGGTTAGGATTGGGTTTAGGGCTAAGGGCTTAGGGTTAGAGGTTAGGTGGAGAGTTATGGGTTAGGGCTTAGGGCTTAGGGTTAGGGGTTGGGGCTTAGTGGTTAGAGGGATAAGCTTAGGGTTTAGGGGTTAGGGTTAAGGTTAGGTTTACGGCTTAGGGGTTAGGATTAGGGGTAGGAGTTAGGGTTAGGCAGAGGAGACAAAGGGGAGGGTTAGGGTCAGAGGGTTAAGGGGTTAGGGTTTGGGGTTAGAGGTTAAGGTTATGGTTAGGTTAGGGGATTAGGGTTGGGGTTGTTATTGGGGTTGTGGTTAGGGTTTAAGGGTTAGGGTGAGGGTTATGTTTAGGGTTTATGGTTTAGAGTTAGGGTTTAGGGTTAGGATGAGGATTTAGGGTCTGGGTTAGGGTTTAGGTTTAGGGTTAGGGTTAGGGTAAGGATTAGGGTTAGGGCTAGGGTTAGGGTTAGGGGTTAGGGTTGGGTTAGGGTTAGGGATGGGTTAGGATCAGGGTTAGGGTTAGTGGTTAAAGCTATAGAGTTAAGGGTTAGAGGGTTATGTTTAGGGTTTATGGTTTAGAGTTAGGGTTTAGGGTTAGGATGAGGATTTAGGGTCTGGGTTAGGGTTTAGGGTTAGGGTTAGGGTAAGGATTAGGGTTAGGGCTAGGGTTAGGGTTAGGGGTTAGGGTTGGGTTAGGGTTAGGGATGGGTTAGGATTAGGGTTAGGGTTAGTGGTTAAAGCTATAGAGTTAGGGGTTAGAGGGTTAGGGCTGGGTAGGGTTAGGGGTTAGGGTTTGGGTTAAGGTGTTAGGGTTAGAGGGTTAGGGGGTTAGGATAAAGGGGTTAGGGATAGAGGGTTAGGGTATTTGTTAGGATTAGGTTTAGGGTCCGTGTTAGAGGGTTAGAGTTAGTGGGATAGTGGGTTAGGGTTAGAGGGTTAGCGTTACGGTTAACCACTTCCCGTCTGCCCTATAGGCAATTGACGGCGGGAAAGTGGTTGCATTATCCTGACTGGACGTCATATGATGGCGGCAGGATAATGCGCTTTGAGCGCCACCGGGGGGGCGCGCAGAGCGGCGATCGGTGATGCGGCGTGTCACACTGACACACTGCATCTCCTGTCTCGGCAAAGAGTCTACTGACGTCAGATCATTGATTACAAGTGCATACACTCAGGGGGGGGTGCCACTAGAACCACCAGGGATGCCCACCCATGACCCCAGGGATGCCCACTATGGCCACCAGGGATGGCAATCAGGGCTCAGTGAGCCCCCCAGTGCCTTCCCCATCAGTGCTGCCCACCTGTGCCCATCATTGCCATCTATCAGTGCCGCCCACCAGTGCCCATTATTGCCCACCAGTGCCGCCTATCAGTGCCCATTAGTGCCCATCAGTGCCGCCCATCAGTGCTGATCAGTGCCGCCTATCAGTGCTGCCTATCAGTGCCGCCTATCAGTGCCCATTAGTGCCACCTATCAGTGCCCATCAATGCCGCCTATCAGTGCCCAGCAGTGCCGCCTATCAGTGCCCACCACTGCTGCATATCAGTGCTACCTATCAGTGCCACCTATCAGTGCCACCCCATCAGTGCCTCCTCATCAGTGCCTGTCAGTGCGGCCTCATCAGTGCTCTTCAGTGCAGGAAAAAACTTATTTATTTACAAAATTGTATAACATAAAAAAAAAATGTTTTTTTTTTTCAAACTTTTCGGTCTTTTTTTATATGTTTAGCAAAAAAGAAAAAACCATGCGGTGATCAAATACCACCAAAAGAAAGCTCAATTTGTGGGGGGAAAATTACATAAATTTGGTTTAGGTACAGTGTTGCATGACCGCGCAATTGTAATTCAAAATGCAACAGCGCTAAAAACTGAAAATTGGCCTGGGCAGGAAGGGAGTGAAAGTGCCCTGTATTGAAGTGCTTAAGGTGCTAGGGTTTGGGTTAGAGGGTTAGGGGGTTAGTGTTAGGGTTAGAGTTAGAGGTTTAGAGTTATACGGTTAGAGGGTTCGGGTTAGGATTAGAGATAGGGTTTAGTTTGGGTTAGGGTTAGAGGGTTGGGACCAAGGGGTTAGGGTTAGAGGGTTAGGGTTAGTGTTAGAGGGTTAGGGTGTTAGGGTTAGGGTTAGAGGTTTAGGTTTAGGGTTAAGGTTAGGGTTAGAGTGAGGTTTATGGTTAGGGTTAGGGTTTAGATTTTGCGGTTAGGGTTTAGGGTTAGGGTTAGGGTTTAGGGTTAGGGATAGGTTTAGTGTTGGGGTTAAGATTAGGATTAGGGTTAGGGCTAGGGTTAGGGGTAGGGGTGAGGGTTAGAGTTAGGGTTAGCATTAAGGTTAGGGCTTGGGTTACGGTTAGGGCTAGGGTTGGGGTTAGGGTTAGGTTTAGAGTTGGGTTAGGGTTAGGGTTGGGTTTAGTGCTAAGGGTTTAGGGTAGGAGTTAGGTGGAGAGTTAGGGTTAAGGGTTAGGGCTTAGGGCTTGGGGCTCAGGGCTTAGGCGTTAAGGCTTAGGGGTTAGAGGGTTAGGGGTTAGGGTTGGGGCTCAAGGCTTAGGTGTTAAGGCTTAGAGGTTAGAGGGTTAGGGTTTAGGGGTTAGATTGGAGAGTGGGTTTAGGGGTTAGGGTTAATTTTAGGGTTAGGGCTTAGGAGTTGGGATTAAGGATTAGGGGTTAGGGTTAGACAAAGGAGACAAAGGGGAGGGTTTTGACTCAGGAAATCGGTCATGGACCCACCCCAACGGTTAAAGGTCAGGAGCTGTGGCATCAGAGGTCAAAGGATAGTGTTAGGGTTAGAGGGTTAGGGTTAGTGGGATAGAGGGTTAGGATTAGGGTTAGGGTTAGAGGGTTAGGGTTACTGTTAAGGTTAGGGTGTTAAGGCTTGGGTTAAAGGGTTAGGGTTAGAATGTTAGGGTTAGGGCTAGAGTTAGTGGGTTAGGGTTAGAGCGTTAGAGGGTTAGGGTTAGAGATAGGGTCAGGGTTGGATTAGGGTTAGTGCTAGGGCTAGGGTTAGGCATTAGGGGTTAATGGTTAGGGTTAGTGTTACATACTTAGTGTTAGGGTTAGAGTTAAGGTGTGGGCTAGGGTTAGAATTAGATATATAGGGTTAGGGTTACATACATAGGGTTAGGGTTAGATACGGGTTAAGGTTAAGGGGTTAGGGTTAGAGGGTTAAGGTTAATGATAGGGGTTAGGGCTTAGGGGTAGGGTTAAGGTTGGGGTTAGGGGTTAGGGTTTAAGGATAGGGTTAGTGTTAGGGGTTAGGGTTAGGGCTAGGGGTGAGGGTTAGGGTTGGGGTTAGGATTAGGGTTAGGGCTTGGGTTAGGGGTTAGGGCTAGGGTTGGGGTTAGCGTTAGGTTTAGGGTTGGGTTAGGGTTGGGTTTAGAGCTAAGGGTTAGGGGTTAGGGGTGAGGGTTGGGGGTTAGGGTTAGGGCTTAGTGCTTTGAGGTTAGAGCTTAGGGGTTAGAGGGTTAGGGTTTAGGGCTTAGGGGGTTAGGGTTAGGATTAGGGTTTAGGGGTTAGGATTAGGGGTTAGGGTTAGACAGAGGAGACAAAGGGGAGGGTTTTGACTCAGGAAATCGGTCATGGACCCACCCCAAAGGTCAAAGGTCAGGAGCTGTGGCCTCAGAGGTCAAAGGATAGAGTTAAGGTTAGAGAGTTAGGATTAGTTGGATGGGAGGGTTAGGATTAAGGTTAGGGTTACTTTTAAGGTTAGGGTGTTAAGGCTTGGGTTAAAGGGTTAGGGTTAGAATGTTAAGGCTAGGGTTATAGTTAGTGGATTAGCTTTAGAGGGTTAGGGTTAGTGTTAGATATAGGGTTATGGTTAGGGTTGGATTAGGGTTAGTGCTAGGGTTAGGGGTTAGGGTTAGGGTTAGTGTTACATACTTAGGGATAGGGTTAGGGTTAGAGTTAAGGTTTGAGCTAGGGTTAGGATTAGATACATAGGGTTAGGGTTAAATACATAGGGTTAGGGTTAGATATGGGTTAGGGTTAAGGGGTTAGGATTAGAGGGTTAGGGTTACTGATAGGGGTTATGGGTAGGGTTAAGGTTGGGGTTAGGGGTTAGGGTTATGGCTTAGGGGTTTAGGTTAAGGTTAGGGCTTAGGGGTTCGGGGTTAGGGTTAGACAGAGGAGACCAAGGGGAGGGTTTTGACTCAGGAAATGGGTCAAGGACCCACCCAAAGGTCAGGAGCTGTGGCCTCAGAGGTCAAAGGTTAGAGTCAGAGGCTTAGGGTTAAGGGGTTAGGGGTTAGGGTTATGGGTTAGAGGTTAGGGTTTGGGTTTGGGTTAGGGATTAGGGTTGGGGTTAGGGTGTTAGGGTTAGAGGGTTAGGGTGAGGGTTATGGTTAGGGTTTATGGTTTAGGGTTAGGGTTTAGGGTTAGGGTTTAGGGTTATTGTGAGGGTTAGGGTTAGTATTACAATTACGGTTAGGGTTAGGTTTAGGGTTTGGTTAGGGTTAAAATTAGGGTTAGGGTTGGGATAGGGTTAGGGTTAAGGTTGGGTTAGGGTTGGGATAGGTTTAGTGTTAGGGTTCCTGCTAGGGCTAGGGCAGGGGTTAGGGCTAGGGTTAGATACTTAGGGTTAGGATTAAGGGTTGGGTTAGGGTTACATACATCAGTTTAGGGTTACGGTTAGGATTAGGGTTAGGTACATAGGGTTATGGTTAGATACGGGTTAGGGTTAGGGTTAGGGTTAGAGGGTAAGTGTTGGGGTTAGGGTTAGGGTTGGTGTTAGGGTTGGGGTTAGGTTTAAAGGTTAGGGTTAGGGTTAGGGCTTAGAGGTTAGGGCTTAGGGTTTAGAGGGTTATGGTTAAGGGGTTAAGGTAGGGTTAGGGTCTGAGGTTAGGGGTTACAGTTGGGGTTAGGGTTATAGGTTAGGGTCAGGGTTAGAGGGTTAGGGTTAGGCTGTTAGGGTTATGGTGTTAGGGTTAGTGGGTTAGGGTTAGGGTTAGGGCTGGACTAGGGTTAGGGGTTAGGGTTAGGATTAGAGTTAATGTTAGGGTTAGGGGTTAGGGCTATAGGGTTAGGGTTAGAGGGTTAGAGGGTGTGGCAAACATTGCCACTTACAGAGTATTCTGTCAGGAATGATTGTACAACTGTATTATGTGTGCATTGTATGTGCAAACGTAACTCGTGCAGCACCTGTAGGATTTTGTATTGTGTTAGCTGCTGGCTCATGAATGTGTATTGGAAACCCCTGCTGTCCCTCTGTGGAGACCCCGTGTGGCAAACACAGCCACTGGATATTGTCCTATTGTTTGTCTGGCAGAGTAAGGTATTATGGGATGTTCAGTTTTGTGTGTGGAATGTCTCGAAGAGGGAAGGGTTTTGGCTGAGTGTAATCCCTGTGTTTTTTCAATAAACAAGGCAGTCTAGTGTTGACCTTCAAGCCATGTGTCTGCTGGTTATTATAGGGTGTGATGGTGTTCACCATCACTGGAATTTAAGGACAGATGGGTGAGGGGTTGAATTGCTTCATTTTTGTCAGCAAGGTCAATTTTTCCCTTTGCCATGAGGTTTCTGAGCAGGAAGTCCACTCCTTATATGGTCATCCCAGGAAGTTCTGAAGAGATGGTCGGTCAGAAAAGGACTTCCGTCTGACTTATAACCCCTGGAGGGATTTCTATGATTTTTGGTTATGTTTGCATTTGAAGTATGCTGATTCTGAAATTGTAAGTTTTATTTGAATGTGATAAATATTTTAGAAGTTATGAAAATGTTGCTTACTGCCTGAGGTGGCTATTGTCAGGTGTGCTAATGACCCCACCTGTTGTCTGCTAAGGGAGGTATTGACACTCAGAGGAATGTGTATTCAGGGCTCGTTAGGGAACCATTGTTCTGTGTCTGACTATTATGGACATTGACTGCCCCCTGGGGCTTCTGTCTCCTTGCATTGGTCAAAGTTATCTGACCAATCACTACTGACTCATTTTCAAGCCCTAATTTGCATTGGTCAAAGCTATCTGACCAATCCCTGTTGACTCATTTCAAGCCCTCATTTACATGGATATTCCACTTTCTGTATAAAGTGTGCTGTGTTCTTCCAATAAATTGTCTTCCTGCTTGAACTTACATACAGCCTGCTTGGTGTTTTGTTCTAATGGATTCCGAACGGCACATAGCTGTAGTTCGGATCCCGGATCCTTGGTTGACCGAACCATCAGACGATGCGATCTGCAAGCTGACTGACTAGAAACAGAGGAGTGTCGGGAGAGCGGACAGGGCGAGCAAGGGTCTCGTCACATTGGTTGGCAGCGGTGGGATTTGCTCTCCAGTTACCGGGACACTCCAAACCACCACAGTAAATGACCAGCTATGCAGCATGCAGGAGAGCCACGCTGAAAGACTTACTTGAGAGCCGCGGAGGGACCAGTGGGACAAAGAACAAGGCCACCCTCATCAGTGAGCTGGCCGAGATGGATCAGAGGGAGGGTGATGCAGGACCCCGGTCAGTTGAAGACTTGTTTCAGCAACGAGTTCGGGAGCGGTTGACATTATATGGTGCTAACCCATCAGAGACCGCCATACAGAATGCCATTAGAGACATCCAGCTGCAGGATGAGCGACAAGAGAAAGAACTAGAACGACAAGAGAAAGAACGAGAACGGCAAGAGAGGGAACGAGAGCGGCAACATGAGCAGAAAATGGCAGAAATACGTCAATCGGAGAAAACGCCTAAAGATGCAGCGACTGTCCGTAAGTTGCCCTTTCGGGCGTTCAAACTATTTAAGGAAGGAGAGGAGGAAATTGACGCATTCCTGCAGGACTTTGAGAGACTATGCCAGATACATGAAGTACTGTCCCAAGATTGGGTCGTTTTACTGGCGAGTAATTTAACTGGCAGAGCGGCGGATGCATTTCGGGCCCTGGAGGACGAAGACGCTAAAGACTACGACCGGGTAAAAGAAGCTTTGCTAGCCCGATTTGCCATTACACCCGAAGCCAGCCGGATTAAGTTTCGAGAATCCCGGAAACAAACCAACACAACATACGTGGAGTGGGCACATCATATGCAGCGGAACCTTAAGAGCTGGTTCCAGGGAAGCCACGCTCATACCATAGAGGACATCACCCAGCTAGTACTATTAGAACAGTTTTTTAACCACACCCCTCCGGTAGTACGGGATTGGGTGCGAGATAAACAACCACAGACGGTACAACAAGCGGCTACTCTGGCCGATGAATATCTGGACTCTCGAAGGTCAGGCGAAAACAAGCGCTATCCACTATCTCGGCCCAGTTTACCAGCCTCTAAGCGGACTTCAGTACCTCCGTGGTCTGCCTCGAGACCCCCAGCCCGACCCAACCCTCCTACCGGACCTAAGTGCTATACCTGTAACCAAACCGGTCATCTGCAACGACATTGCCCTAGCCAATCCACGAGGTATCGAGAGACTAATCATCCATCCAGACCAGCGGCTCATTGCTACCAGAATGAGCCCATCCATCGAGATGTTCAGGAAGAGTGCGGCGAACTTTTCGAAGCGGATCCTGTCCAAGCTGCTGCCGGAGATAATCGGCAGCACCATCGCCAGGCAGTATGGGTTAATGGGCAGCCGGCCCAGGGACTCCGCGATTCCGGGGCTACGATTACCCTCATCCAGCCTCACATGATTCCCGAATCAGCCCGGACCGGCCAGACTGTTGCAGTCAGGGTAGCAGGGGGCCAGGTGCTACGTTTATCCACCGCCCAAGTCCTCTTGGATTGGGGCTCAGGGGAGCGATATGTGCGAGTGGGATTGCTACGCGAGTTACCCGCAGAAGTACTTTTGGGAAATGATTTGGGCCATTTAACTTCCTCTTATGCCCCAGAGGCCACCATGGCCGGGACCACCAGACGTCACAGCCACAGTCGCTCTCCCATGTCAAATCGAAGGCGGCATATAGGAAGTAGAGTACGTCCGGTAAATCCTGATCCTAACTGCTGTTTAGGCGTGTTTGGCCTAAGTCGTTACACAACGGAGCGAGAACTAAGAGAAGTATTTTCAACATATGGTCCAATGGCTGATGTATCCATTGTGTATGATCGGCAGTCTCGGCGTTCCAGGGGTTTCGCGTTTGTCTGCTTTGAAAATGTTGAAGACGCAAAGGAGGCAAAAGAACATGCAAATGGCATGGAACTTGATGGAAGACACATACGTGTAGATTTTTCAATTACACAAAGGCCCCACACCCCTACACCAGGAATATACATGGGAATGCGGATGGGTTATCCCGGCAGACAGACCTAGAACCTTAAGACTACTTTTCCAACATCCTCGAGTTGACCCGTTCGGGGTCCCACTGTGGCTGTTGGACTGTTTACCCGGGGGAAGATATGTGATGGTGTTCACCATCACTGAAATTTAAGGACAGATGGGTGAGGGGTTGAATTGCTTCATTTTTGTCAGCAAGGTCAATTTTTCCCTTTGCCATGAGGTTTCTGAGCAGGAAGTCCACTCCTTATATGGTCATCCCAGGAAGTTCTGAAGAGATGGTCGGTCAGAAAAGGACTTCCGTCTGACTTATAACCCCTGGAGGGATTTCTATGATTTTTGGTTATGTTTGCATTTGAAGTATGCTGATTCTGAAATTGTAAGTTTTATTTGAATGTGATGAATATTTTAGAAGTTATGAAAATGTTGCTTACTGCCTGAGGTGGCTATTGTCAGGTGTGCTAATGACCCCACCTGTTGTCTGCTAAGGGAGGTATTGACACTCAGAGGAATGTGTATTCAGGGCTCGTTAGGGAACCATTGTTCTGTGTCTGACTATTATGGACATTGACTGCCCCCTGGGGCTTCTGTCTCCTTGCATTGGTCAAAGTTATCTGACCAATCACTACTGACTCATTTTCAAGCCCTCATTTGCATTGGTCAAAGCTATCTGACCAATCCCTGTTGACTCATTTCAAGCCCTCATTTACATGGATATTCCACTTTCTGTATAAAGTGTGCTGTGTTCTTCCAATAAATTGTCTTCCTGCTTGAACTTACATACAGCCTGCTTGGTGTTTTGTTCTAATGGATTCCGAACGGCACATAGCTGTAGTTCGGATCCCGGATCCTTGGTTGACCGAACCATCAGACGATGCGATCTGCAAGCTGACTGACTAGAAACAGAGGAGTGTCGGGAGAGCGGACAGGGCGAGCAAGGGTCTCGTCACATAGGGTTGTTAATATTATACGCTACCAGGATTATTGTATGCTCTGCCTGACTACCAGTGGAGATATCGTGGATCGTACGGCTACTCCGCTACAATTGGTGGCAAGCGACGGGATCTTTATCCACACAGCGAAGCAGCGTTCGGCAGTATTCATGCAAACAAAGAGAAAAGAAACCATTCAGATGAAACCGGAGTTCGGCAGTATGTAAAACTACACGAAAGGCTGGTGAATGGGAACGGATTATACACGGCTAAAGCGGCAGACATTGAAAGCATTGCTGGAGGCAAGAGGCAAGATAGCCAGCAACAAGAACAAGGCGACACTGATAAAAGAACTCATGGAAGAAGACAGAGCAGCCATGGATGCAAGGCCAGAAACAGACCGGGAATTTGAACTGGAATTTCTCAGCAGGATAGCGTTGTATCCAAGTACCCCTTCAATGGAAACCCATGAACGGGTCGCAGTGGACGTACATGAATACATCATGGCCATAAGGGGGCCCCAGCCACAACCTCTCCAAGTACACCCAACTCCACTCAGCATGCCGCAAGGTAAACCCAAAATACCGTACCAGGCATTTAAAAACTTCACGGACACGGAGGGAGAAATAAATGGGTATTTGCAAGACTTCGAGAGGCTGTGCCAGTTACATAACATTGACCCAGAGGATCAGGTACAGATATTGGCTGGGAAATTGTCTGGCCGGGCGGCCGATGCGTATCGGGCAGTCCCTAATGCCGACATCCGGGACTACCAGAAAGTTAAGCAGGCGATTTTGACCAGGTATGCCATCACCTCCGAGGCATACCGACTCCAATTCCGGGATCTTAAAAAGCAGGACCAAGATTCCCACACTGAGTTTGCCCATCGGTTGCACAGGGCGGCCACCGGATGGTTAGATGCAACACAAGCCACTTCACGAGAGGATGTTTTGCAATTATTATTGTTGGAGCAGTTTTTCCGGAGACTACCTCAAGAAATGCAGCTCTGGATAAGGGACCGTAAACCTTGCACCCTTCCAGAGGCTGCTAAATTAGCAGATGAGCACCAAGACACTAGACGGGAACAACGACCACCGCCTAGGGTAGTTGCCCAGCAACCCTATCACTGACCAGCAGTTACCGAACCAGCACGCCCACGTTCAGGAGGAGGTAACAGTCAGTACCCCAGGTACCAACCAGGAGCCCATACCCGGTGCCATCTCTGCAACCAAATGGGGCACATACAGAAAGACTGTCCCCGAAATCGGCCTCGTCAGCACTGGCCGAATCAGGGCTATGCACCAGCACCTCAAGCCGCTGTACACTGTTACCAAGCAGCCGCTGCATTACAACCCCCCACAGCACTCCAAATGGAGGAACCCCTGGGCACCCTACACGAGGTTAACCCCATCCAAGCGGCATCGGACAATCGACAAAACCACCGGCAAGCTGTTCACCTGGAGGGGAGACAACTATAAGGGTTACGTCACTCTGGGGCTACCATCACATTGGTCCGGAATCACCTTATTGCATCCAGACAACTCACTGGGGATTCTGTAGCTGTGCGAGTAGCTGGGGGAGCCATTTTCAAAGTTCCCACTGCGAAAGTACACCTGAATTGGGGAGCTGGGTCAGGGAATGTGGAGGTGGGCATGATGCAGGATTTACCCGCAGATGTTATTTTGGGCAACGACCTGGGGGAGCTGACTTCAGCTTTTGTTCCCCAATCTACCATCCACGAAGCTTATTCGGTTGTTACCCAGCAGCAGGCTCGCACCACAGGACCACTACTACCACAGACGGGGCGAAACTCCTCCAAACACCAGACACCCAGATACCCGTCCCGCGGTGGGGTACAGTGCCACAAGTGCAAGCAGTTTGGGCACTATCGACGAGACTGTACCCATAGCAGGAACCAAGCTGCATGGATCCGACCAGGGTCACCCCCTTCAGCACGGACAACGGTCCCCTACTATCCCACAGAGGTTTCCCCAGTTGTACCCAGGTTCAAACACACAGAGGAGCAATGGAGTACCCTTCATGAAGCTAACCCGGTGCAAGCCGCCACGGAGAACCAACAGCATCATCTACAATCGGTCCAGTTAAATGGAATGCCCGCTCAAGGTCTCCGAGACACGGGAGCCACTCTCACCTTGGTCAAGCGACACCTGGTTCCAGATGCCGCCCGAACCAGAGGCTCAGCAGTGGTACGGATGGCAGGGGGAGCAGTACACCGACTACCCACTGCGAGGGTCCACTTGAATTGGGGTGCAGGGTCAGGTCTGATTGATGTGGGGTTGATACGGGAGCTCCCCACCGACATCTTACTGGGGAACGATCTAGGCCAGTTGCCCTCAGCGATCCTGCCAGTCCAGATCCCCGGCCAATATCCTGGAGACCTACTGGCCTTCTGAGGTCCAGACGCTTCAATGTTTGGATTAAGAACAGTATTGAGCCCGGTTGTTGCACTGGAGTTTGGTGTTACAACCTTATGACTTTACTATTCACTACCGCCCCGGAAAACAGAATGGCAATGCTGACGGTTATCTCGACAAACTGAACTGGAAAAATGATCTGTGAGTATTCCCCGGACATCCCCAAGCTGATCCGTTATGGATCAGACTGTGTATGCCGGCTTGGTTCTGGGGGGAGCATTGTGGCAAACATTGCCACTTACAGAGTATTCTGTCAGGAATGATTGTACAACTGTATTATGTGTGCATTGTATGTGTAAACGTAACCCGAGCAGTACCTGTAGGATTTTGTATTGTGTTAGCTGCTGGCTCATGAATGTGTATTGGAAACCCCTGCTGTCCCTCTGTGGAGACCCCGTGTGGCAAACACAGCCACTGGATATTGTCCTATTGTTTGTCTGGCAGAGTAAGGTATTATGGGATGTTCAGTTTTGTGTGTGGAATGTCTCGAAGAGGGAGGGGTTTTGGCTGAGTGTAATCCCTGTGTTTTTTCAATAAACAAGGCAGTCTAGTGTTGACCTTCAAGCCATGTGTCTGCTGGTTATTATAGGGTGTGATGGTGTTCACCATCACTGGAATTTAAGGACAGATGGGTGAGGGGTTGAATTGCTTCATTTTTGTCAGCAAGGTCAATTTTTCCCTTTGCCATGAGGTTTCTGAGCAGGAAGTCCACTCCTTATATGGTCATCCCAGGAAGTTCTGAAGAGATGGTCGGTCAGAAAAGGACTTCCGTCTGACTTATAACCCCTGGAGGGATTTCTATGAATTTTGGTTATGTTTGCATTTGAAGTATGCTGATTCTGAAATTGTAAGTTTTATTTGAATGTGATAAATATTTTAGAAGTTATGAAAATGTTGCTTACTGCCTGAGGTGGCTATTGTCAGGTGTGCTAATGACCCCACCTGTTGTCTGCTAAGGGAGGTATTGACACTCAGAGGAATGTGTATTCAGGGCTCGTTAGGGAACCATTGTTCTGTGTCTGACTATTATGGACATTGACTGCCCCCTGGGGCTTCTGTCTCCTTGCATTGGTCAAAGTTATCTGACCAATCACTACTGACTCATTTTCAAGCCCTCATTTGCATTGGTCAAAGCTATCTGACCAATCCCTGTTGACTCATTTCAAGCCCTCATTTACATGGATATTCCACTTTCTGTATAAAGTGTGCTGTGTTCTTCCAATAAATTGTCTTCCTGCTTGAACTTACATACAGCCTGCTTGGTGTTTTGTTCTAATGGATTCCGAACGGCACATAGCTGTAGTTCGGATCCCGGATCCTTGGTTGACCGAACCATCAGACGATGCGATCTGCAAGCTGACTGACTAGAAACAGAGGAGTGTCGGGAGAGCGGACAGGGTGAGCAAGGGTCTCGTCACATTGGTTGGCAGCGGTGGGATTTGCTCTCCAGTTACCGGGACACTCCAAACCACCACAGTAAATGACCAGCTATGCAGCATGCAGGATAGCCACGCTGAGAGACTTACTTGAGAGCCGCGGAGGGACCAGTGGGACAAAGAACAAGGCCACCCTCATCAGTGAGCTGGCCGAGATGGATCAGAGGGAGGGTGATGCAGGACCCCGGTCAGTTGAAGACTTGTTTCAGCAACGAGTTCGGGAGCGGTTGACATTATATGGTGCTAACCCATCAGAGACCGCCATACAGAATGCCATTAGAGACATCCAGCTGCAGGATGAGCGACAAGAGAAAGAACTAGAACGACAAGAGAAAGAACGAGAACGGCAAGAGAGGGAACGAGAGCGGCAACATGAGCAGAAAATGGCAGAAATACGTCAATCGGAGAAAACGCCTAAAGATGCAGCGACTGTCCGTAAGTTGCCCTTTCGGGCGTTCAAACTATTTAAGGAAGGAGAGGAGGAAATTGACGCATTCCTGCAGGACTTTGAGAGACTATGCCAGATACATGAAGTACTGTCCCAAGATTGGGTCGTTTTACTGGCGAGTAATTTAACTGGCAGAGCGGCGGATGCATTTCGGGCCCTGGAGGACGAAGACGCTAAAGACTACGACCGGGTAAAAGAAGCTTTGCTAGCCCGATTTGCCATTACACCCGAAGCCAGCCGGATTAAGTTTCGAGAATCCCGGAAACAAACCAACACAACATACGTGGAGTGGGCACATCATATGCAGCGGAACCTTAAGAGCTGGTTCCAGGGAAGCCACGCTCATACCATAGAGGACATCACCCAGCTAGTACTATTAGAACAGTTTTTTAACCACACCCCTCCGGTAGTACGGGATTGGGTGCGAGATAAACAACCACAGACGGTACAACAAGCGGCTACTCTGGCCGATGAATATCTGGACTCTCGAAGGTCAGGCGAAAACGAGCGCTATCCACTATCTCGGCCCAGTTTACCAGCCTCTAAGCCGACTTCAGTACCTCCGTGGTCTGCCTCGAGACCCCCAGCCCGACCCAACCCTCCTACCGGACCTAAGTGCTATACCTGTAACCAAACCGGTCATCTGCAACGACATTGCCCTAGCCAATCCACGAGGTATCGAGAGACTAATCATCCATCCAGACCAGCGGCTCATTGCTACCAGAATGAGACCATCCATCGAGATGTTCAGGAAGAGTGCGGCGAACTTTTCGAAGCGGATCCTGTCCAAGCTGCTGCCGGAGATAATCGGCAGCACCATCGCCAGGCAGTATGGGTTAATGGGCAGCCGGCCCAGGGACTCCGCGATTCCGGGGCTACGATTACCCTCATCCAGCCTCACATGATTCCCGAATCAGCCCGGACCGGCCAGACTGTTGCAGTCAGGGTAGCAGGGGGCCAGGTGCTACGTTTATCCACCGCCCAAGTCCTCTTGGATTGGGGCTCAGGGGAGCGATATGTGCGAGTGGGATTGCTACGCGAGTTACCCGCAGAAGTACTTTTGGGAAATGATTTGGGCCATTTAACTTCCTCTTATGCCCCAGAGGCCACCATGGCCGGGACCACCAGACGTCACAGCCACAGTCGCTCTCCCATGTCAAATCGAAGGCGGCATATAGGAAGTAGAGTACGTCCGGTAAATCCTGATCCTAACTGCTGTTTAGGCGTGTTTGGCCTAAGTCGTTACACAACGGAGCGAGAACTAAGAGAAGTATTTTCAACATATGGTCCAATGGCTGATGTATCCATTGTGTATGATCGGCAGTCTCGGCGTTCCAGGGGTTTCGCGTTTGTCTGCTTTGAAAATGTTGAAGACGCAAAGGAGGCAAAAGAACATGCAAATGGCATGGAACTTGATGGAAGACACATACGTGTAGATTTTTCAATTACACAAAGGCCCCACACCCCTACACCAGGAATATACATGGGAATGCGGATGGGTTATCCCGGCAGACAGACCTAGAACCTTAAGACTACTTTTCCAACATCCTCGAGTTGACCCGTTCGGGGTCCCACTGTGGCTGTTGGACTGTTTACCCGGGGGAAGATATGTGATGGTGTTCACCATCACTGGAATTTAAGGACAGATGGGTGAGGGGTTGAATTGCTTCATTTTTGTCAGCAAGGTCAATTTTTCCCTTTGCCATGAGGTTTCTGAGCAGGAAGTCCACTCCTTATATGGTCATCCCAGGAAGTTCTGAAGAGATGGTCGGTCAGAAAAGGACTTCCGTCTGACTTATAACCCCTGGAGGGATTTCTATGATTTTTGGTTATGTTTGCATTTGAAGTATGCTGATTCTGAAATTGTAAGTTTTATTTGAATGTGATGAATATTTTAGAAGTTATGAAAATGTTGCTTACTGCCTGAGGTGGCTATTGTCAGGTGTGCTAATGACCCCACCTGTTGTCTGCTAAGGGAGGTATTGACACTCAGAGGAATGTGTATTCAGGGCTCGTTAGGGAACCATTGTTCTGTGTCTGACTATTATGGACATTGACTGCCCCCTGGGGCTTCTGTCTCCTTGCATTGGTCAAAGTTATCTGACCAATCACTACTGACTCATTTTCAAGCCCTCATTTGCATTGGTCAAAGCTATCTGACCAATCCCTGTTGACTCATTTCAAGCCCTCATTTACATGGATATTCCACTTTCTGTATAAAGTGTGCTGTGTTCTTCCAATAAATTGTCTTCCTGCTTGAACTTACATACAGCCTGCTTGGTGTTTTGTTCTAATGGATTCCGAACGGCACATAGCTGTAGTTCGGATCCCGGATCCTTGGTTGACCGAACCATCAGACGATGCGATCTGCAAGCTGACTGACTAGAAACAGAGGAGTGTCGGGAGAGCGGACAGGGCGAGCAAGGGTCTCGTCACATAGGGTTGTTAATATTATACGCTACCAGGATTATTGTATGCTCTGCCTGACTACCAGTGGAGATATCGTGGATCGTACGGCTACTCCGCTACAATTGGTAGCAAGCGACGGGATCTTTATCCACACAGCGAAGCAGCGTTCGGCAGTATTCATGCAAACAAAGAGAAAAGAAACCATTCAGATGAAACCGGAGTTCGGCAGTACGTAAAACTACACGAAAGGCTGGTGAATGGGAACGGATTATACACGGCTAAAGCGGCAGACATTGAAAGCATTGCTGGAGGCAAGAGGCAAGATAGCCAGCAACAAGAACAAGGCGACACTGATAAAAGAACTCATGGAAGAAGACAGAGCAGCCATGGATGCAAGGCCAGAAACAGACCGGGAATTTGAACTGGAATTTCTCAGCAGGATAGCGTTGTATCCAAGTACCCCATCAATGGAAACCCATGAACGGGTCGCAGTGGACGTACATGAATACATCATGGCCATAAGGGGGCCCCAGCCACAACCTCTCCAAGTACACCCAACTCCACTCAGCATGCCGCAAGGTAAACCCAAAATACCGTACCAGGCATTTAAAAACTTCACGGACACGGAGGGAGAAATAAATGGGTATTTGCAAGACTTCGAGAGGCTGTGCCAGTTACATAACATTGACCCAGAGGATCAGGTACAGATATTGGCTGGGAAATTGTCTGGCCGGGCGGCCGATGCGTATCGGGCAGTCCCTAATGCCGACATCCGGGACTACCAGAAAGTTAAGCAGGCGATTTTGACCAGGTATGCCATCACCTCCGAGGCATACCGACTCCAATTCCGGGATCTTAAAAAGCAGGACCAAGATTCCCACACTGAGTTTGCCCATCGGTTGCACAGGGCGGCCACCGGATGGTTAGATGCAACACAAGCCACTTCACGAGAGGATGTTTTGCAATTATTATTGTTGGAGCAGTTTTTCCGGAGACTACCTCAAGAAATGCAGCTCTGGATAAGGGACCGTAAACCTTGCACCCTTCCAGAGGCTGCTAAATTAGCAGATGAGCACCAAGACACTAGACGGGAACAACGACCACCGCCTAGGGTAGTTGCCCAGCAACCCTATCACCGACCAGCAGTTATCGAACCAGCACACCCGCGTTCAGGAGGAGGTAACAGTCAGTACCCCAGGTACCAACCACGAGCCCATACCCAGTGCCATCTCTGCAACCAAATGGGGCACATACAGAAAGACTGTCCCCGAAATCGGCCTCGTCAGCACTGGCCGAATCAGGGCTATGCACCAGCACCTCAAGCCGCTGTACACTGTTACCAAGCAGCCGCTGCATTACAACCCCCCACAGCACTCCAAATGGAGGAACCCCTGGGCACCCTACACGAGGTTAACCCCATCCAAGCGGCATCGGACAATCGACAAAACCACCGGCAAGCTGTTCACCTGGAGGGGAGACAACTATAAGGGTTACGTCACTCTGGGGCTACCATCACATTGAATCACCTTATTGCATCCAGACAACTCACTGGGGATTCTGTAGCTGTGCGAGTAGCTGGGGGAGCCATTTTCAAAGTTCCCACTGCGAAAGTACACCTGAATTGGGGAGCTGGGTCAGGGAATGTGGAGGTGGGCATGATGCAGGATTTACCCGCAGATGTTATTTTGGGCAACGACCTGGGGGAGCTGACTTCAGCTTTTGTTCCCCAATCTACCATCCACGAAGCTTATTCGGTTGTTACCCAGCAGCAGGCTCGCACCACAGGACCACTACTACCACAGACGGGGCGAAACTCCTCCAAACACCAGACACCCAGATACCCGTCCCGCGGTGGGGTACAGTGCCACAGGTGCAAGCAGTTTGGGCACTATCGACGAGACTGTACCCATAGCAGGAACCAAGCTGCATGGATCCGACCAGGGTCACCCCCTTCAGCACGGACAACGGTCCCCTACTATCCCACAGAGGTTTCCCCAGTTGTACCCAGGTTCAAACACACAGAGGAGCAATGGAGTACCCTTCATGAAGCTAACCCGGTGCAAGCCGCCACGGAGAACCAACAGCATCATCTACAATCGGTCCAGTTAAATGGAATGCCCGCTCAAGGTCTCCGAGACACGGGAGCCACTCTCACCTTGGTCAAGCGACACCTGGTTCCAGATGCCGCCCGAACCAGAGGCTCAGCAGTGGTACGGATGGCAGGGGGAGCAGTACACCGACTACCCACTGCGAGGGTCCACTTGAATTGGGGTGCAGGGTCAGGTCTGATTGATGTGGGGTTGATACGGGAGCTCCCCACCGACATCTTACTGGGGAACGATCTAGGCCAGTTGCCCTCAGCGATCCTGCCAGTCCAGATCCCCGGCCAATATCCTGGAGACCTACTGGCCTTCTGAGGTCCAGACGCTTCAATGTTTGGATTAAGAACAGTATTGAGCCCGGTTGTTGCACTGGAGTTTGGTGTTACAACCTTATGACTTTACTATTCACTACCGCCCCGGAAAACAGAATGGCAATGCTGACGGTTATCTCGACAAACTGAACTGGAAAAATGATCTGTGAGTATTCCCCGGACATCCCCAAGCCGATCCGTTATGGATCAGACTGTGTATGCCGGCTTGGTTCTGGGGGGAGCATTGTGGCAAACATTGCCACTTACAGAGTATTCTGTCAGGAATGATTGTACAACTGTATTATGTGTGCATTGTATGTGTAAACGTAACTCGTGCAGCACCTGTAGGATTTTGTATTGTGTTAGCTGCTGGCTCATGAATGTGTATTGGAAACCCCTGCTGTCCCTCTGTGGAGACCCCGTGTGGCAAACACAGCCACTGGATATTGTCCTATTGTTTGTCTGGCAGAGTAAGGTATTATGGGATGTTCAGTTTTGTGTGTGGAATGTCTCGAAGAGGGAGGGGTTTTGGCTGAGTGTAATCCCTGTGTTTTTTCAATAAACAAGGCAGTCTAGTGTTGACCTTCAAGCCATGTGTCTGCTGGTTATTAAAGGGTTGTTAATATTATACGCTACCAGGATTATTGTATGCTCTGCCTGACTACCAGTGGAGATATCGTGGATCGTGCGGCTACTCCGCTACAGAGGGTTAGGGTTAGAGTTAGGGCTAGGTAGGGTTAGGGGTTAGGGTTAAGGTGTTAGGGTTAGGGTTAGAGGGTTAGGATTAGAGTTAATGTTAGGGTTAGGGGTTAGGGCTAGAGGGTTAGGGGTTAGGGGTTAGGGTTAGAGTTAGGGTTAGGGCTGGGTAGGGTTAGGGGTTAGGGTTAAGGTGTTAGGGTTAGAGGGTTAGGCAGAGGTGGGGGACTCGAGTCACATGACTTGACCTTAGTCAGACTTAAGTCACCAGTTTGAGGACTTGAGACTTGCTTGACTAAAATTAATAAAAGACTCGACTTGACTTTGACTTGAGAAATATGACTCAAAAATTACTTTACTTTGTTAAGTTATTAAGTATTTGCATTTTCTCAAGATGTGTTAAAGCAAAAATAATGTGCCTGTTATGTTTCTGACACCACAGTCACTTAAAATACCTTAGGGTTAGGGCTAGCCTTAAAGGGTTAAGGTTAGAGGGTTATTGTTAGGGTGTTTTGGTTAGAATATTAGGGTTAGAGGGTTAGGGTTAAGGTTAGAGTTAGAGTTAGGGTTAGAGGGTTAAGGTTAGGGTTAGAGGGTTAGGGTTAAAGTCAGGGTTAAGGGTTAGGGTTAAAGGGTTAGAGGATTACTAGATGGACTATTGTCTTTATTCAACCTCACCTACTATGTAACTATCAAGGATCAGAACATTCAGGGGTATGTGAGATGATTATAGCCACACACACCTACACAGGTTGAACTAGATGGACTATTGTCTTTATTCAACCTCACCTACTATGTAACTATGTAACTATGATTAGATTTAGGGGTAGGGGTTAGGGGGTTAGGTTTAGGGGTTAGGGTTAGAGGGTTAGGGTTAAGGGTTAAGGTTCAGGTTAGGGGTTATGGACAGGATTAGGGGAATTAGGGCTAGGGTTAAGGTTAGGGGTAGGGTTAGGGTTAGCGGTTAGGATTAGGATTAGGGTTAGAGAGTTAGGGTTAGAGAGTTGGAAGGGTTATGGTCAGCATTAGAGGGTTAGGGTTAGTGTTAGAGGGCTAGGGTTAGGGTAAGGGCTAGAGCTTTAGGGTGTTAGGGTTAGGGTGAGAGGGTTAGGGTTAGAGGGACAGGGACAGGGTTAGGGTTAGAGTTAGGGTTAGAGGGTTAGGGTTAGGGTTAGAGTGAGGGTTAGAGGATTAGGGTTAGGGCTAGAGGGCTTGGGTTGGGAATTAGGGTTAGTGTTAGGGTTAGAGGGTTAATGTTAGGGGTTAGGGTTAGGGTGTTAGGTTTGTGGTCTTAGGTTTAGGGGTTAGGGTTAGGGTTAGGTTTAGGGGATTAGGGATAGGGTTTGGGCTAGGGTTAGAGTTAGGGTTAGTGTTAGGGTTAAGGCTAGAGGGTTAGGGTTAGGGCTGGGTAGGGTTAGGGGTTAGGGTCAGGGTTAAGGTGTTAGGGTTAGGGTTAGAGGGTTAGAGTTAGGGGGTTAGGATTAGGGGGTTAGGGATAGAGGGTTAGGGTAAGGGTTAGGATTATAGTTAGGGTATTTGGTTTGGGTCAGGGTTAGAGGGTTAGGGTTAGTGGGATAGGGGGTTAGGGCTAGGGTTAGAGGCTTAGGGTTATGGTTAGGGTGTTAGGGTGTGGGTTAGAGGGTTAAGGTTAGAGGCTTAGGGTATTAAGGTTAGAGTGTTAAGGTTAGGGTTAGAGGGTTAGGGTTAGGGTTACAGTTAGGGTTAGGTTTAAAGGGTTAAGGTTAGGGTTAGAGGATTAGATTTATGGGTAGGGGTTAGGGTTAGGGGGTTAAGGTTAGGGGTCAGGGTTTAAGGGTTAGGGTTAAGGGTTAGGGTTCGGGGTTAGGGTTAGGGTTAAGGGTTAGGGTTCGGGGTTAGGGTTAGGGGATAAGGGTTAGGGTTAAGGTAAGGGTTAGGGTTTGCAGTTAGGGTTACGGTTAGAGAGTTAGGGTTACAGGGTTAGGGGGTTAGGGTTAGGGTGTTAGGGTTAGGGTCAGAGGGTTAGAGGGACAGGGTTAGGGTTAGTGTTAAGTTTAGAGGGTTAGAGTTAGGGTTAGATTGAGGGTTAGAGGGATAGGGTTAGAGGGCTTGGGTTGGGGGTTAGTGTTAGGGTTAGAGGGTTAGGGTTAGGGGGTTAGGGTTAGATGGTTAGGGTTAAGGTTAGGTTTGGGGTTAGGGATAGTGTTAGGTTTAGGGTTGGAGGGTAGGGTTAGGGCAAAGGGTTAGAGTTTTGGATAGGGCATAGAGTTAGGGTTAAAGTTTAGGGTTATGGTTAGCGGTTAAGGTTAGGGGGTTAGGGCTGGGCAAGGGTTGGGGTTATGGTTAGAGTTAGGGTAAGGGTTAGGGTTAGGGGTTACGGCTAGAGGGTTAGGGGTTAGGAGTTAGGGTTAGAGGGTAAGGGTTATGGTTAGGGGTATGGTTAGGGGTTAGGGGTTATGTTTAGGGTTAAGGTGTTAAGGTTAGAGGGTTAGGGTTAGGGGGTTAGGATAAGGGGGTTAGGGATAGAGGGTTAGGGTAAGGGTTAGGATTAGGGTTAGGGTATTGGGTTAGGGTCAGGGTTAGAGGGTTAGGGTTAGTGGGATAGGGGGTTAGGGTCATGGTTAGAGGGTAAGGGTTACGGTTAGGGTTTCAGGGTTTGGTTAGAGGGTTATGGTTAGAGGGTTAGGGTTAGAGTTAGAGGGTTAGGGTTATATGTTTAGAGGGTTAGGGTTAGGTTTAGAGATAAGGTTAGGGGGTTAGGTTTAGGGTTAGTGGGTTAGTGTTAGAGGGTTAGGGTTTGAGTTAGTGTTAGGGTTAGAGGGTTAGGGATAGGGCTAGGGTTAGGTTTGGGGTTAGAGGGTTAGGACTTAGGGGTTAGGGTTTGGGTTTGAGGGTTAGAGTTAGAGGGTTAGGGTGTTAGGGTTAGGGTTAGGGTTAGGGTGTTAGGGTTAGGCTTAGAGTGTTAGGGTTAGGGTTAAGGTTAGGGTTAGAGTTAGGGTTAGGGTTAGAGGGTTAAGGTTAGGGTTAGAGGGTTAGGGTTAAAGTCAGGGTTAGGGGTTAGGGTTAGAGGGTTAGAGGATTTGATTTAGGGGTAGGGTTAGGGGGTTAGGGGTCAGGGTTAGAGGGTTAGGGTTAAGGGTTAGGTTTAGGGTTCAGGTTAGGGTTAGAGGATTAGAGTTAGGGCTAGGGTTAAGGTTAGGGCTCGGCTTAGGGTTAGGGTTAGCGGTTAGGGTTACGTTAAGAGAGTTAGGGTTAGAGGGTTACAGGGTTAGGGTTAGCGTTAGAGGGTTAGGGTTAGGGTTAGAGTTAGAGGGTTCAGTTTAGGGTTATGGTTAGAGGGTTTGGGTTAGGGTGTTAGGGTTAGGGTGAGAGGGTTATGGTTAGAGGGACAGGGTTAGGGTTAGGGTAAGAGGGTTAGGGTTAGAGTGAGGGTTAGACGGTTAGGTTTAGAGGGCTTGGGTTGGGGGTTAGGAATAGGGTTAGAGGGTTTGGGTTAGGTTTAGGGTTAGAGGGTTAGGGTTAGGGTTAAGGTGAGGATTGGGGTTAGGGTTAGTGTAAGGGTTAGAGGGTAGGGTTAGGGCAGTGGTTAGGGTTAGCGGGTTAGTGTTAGAATTAGGGCTTAGGGTTAGGGTTTAGGGTTTAGCTTTAGGGTTAGGGGTTAGGGTTACAGTTAGGGGTTAGGGATTAGGGTTTGGATTTGGGTTTGGGTTTGGGTTAGGGGTAAGGGTTAGTGGTTAGGGTTAGGGTTAGAGTTAGAGGGTTATGGTTAGAGGGATAGGGTGTTAGGGTTAGGGTGAGAGGAATAGGGTTAGAGGGACCGGGTTTGGGTTAGAGCTAGGGTTAGAGGGTTAGGGTTAGATTGGGGGTTAGAGGGTTATGGTTCGAGGGCTTGGGTTGGGGGTTAGGGTTAGAGGGTTAGGGTTAAGGTTAGGTTTGGGGTTAGGGTTAGTGTTAGGGTTAGAGGGTAGGGCTAGGGCAAGGGTATGGTTAGAAGGTTAGAGTTAGGGCTGAGGGTTCAGGGCTTAGGGTCAGCGGTTAGGGTTAGGGTTAGGCATTAGGGTTTGGGTTTGGGTAAGGGTTAGGGTTAGTGGTTAGGGTTTGAGGTTAGAGGTTAGGGTTAGATTTAGGGTAAGGGTTATACAGAGGAGACAAAGGGGAGGGTTTTGACTCAGGAAATTAGTCATGGAGCCACCCCAAAGGTCAGAGATCAGGATGTGTGGCCTCAGAAGTCAAAGGTTAGGGTTTGGGTTAGAGTAAGGAGGTTAGGGTTAGGGGCTAGGGGTTAGGGTTAGGGCTAGGGCTAGGAAGAGGGTTAGGGTTAGGGGTTAAGGGTTAGAGTTAGGGGGTTAGGATTAGGGGGTTAGGGATAGAGGGTTAGGGTAAGGGTTAGGATTATAGTTAGGGTATTTGGTTTGGGTCAGGGTTAGAGGGTTAGGGTTAGTGGGATAGGGGGTTAGGGCTAGGGTTAGAGGCTTAGGGTTATGGTTAGGGTGTTAGGGTGTGGGTTAGAGGGTTAAGGTTAGAGGGTTAGGGTATTAAGGTTAGAGTGTTAAGGTTAGGGTTAGAGGGTTAGGGTTAGGGTTACAGTTAGGGTTAGGTTTAAAGGGTTAAGGTTAGAGGGTTAGAGGATTAGATTTATGGGTAGGGGTTAGGGGGTTAAGGTTAGGGGTCAGGGTTTAAGGGTTAGGGTTAAGGGTTAGGGGTTAGGGTTAGGGGATAAGGGTTAGGGTTAAGGTAAGGGTTAGGGTTAGCAGTTAGGGTTACGGTTAGAGAGTTAGGGTTACAGGGTTAGGGGGTTAGGGTTAGGGTGTTAGGGTCAGAGGGTTAGAGGGACAGGGTTAGGGTTAGTGTTAAGTTTAGAGGGTTAGAGTTAGGGTTAGATTGAGGGTTAGAGGGATAGGGTTAGAGGGCTTGGGTTGGGGGTTAGTGTTAGGGTTAGAGGGTTAGGGGGTTAGGGTTAGATGGTTAGGGTTAAGGTTAGGTTTGGGGTTAGGGATAGTGTTAGGTTTAGGGTTGGAGGTTAGGGCAAAGGGTTAGGGTTTTGGATAGGGCATAGAGTTAGGATTAGAGTTAAGGGTTAGGGTGTTAGGGTTATGGCTTTAGGGTTATGGTTAGCGGTTAAGGTTAGGGGGTTAGGGCTGGGCAAGGGTTGGGGTTATGGTTAGGGTTAGAGTTAGGGTAAGGGTTAGGGTTAGGGGTTACAGCTAGAGGGTTAGGGGTTAGGAGTTAGGGTTAGAGGGTAAGGGTTATGGTTAGGGGTATGGTTAGGGGTAGTGTTGAGCGAACACGGACTGTATTATTCGTGTTCGTACCGAATAATTGGATTTTTGTTACCCGAACACGGACACGGACACTTTACTGTATGTTCGGGTAAAAAATCCGTGTTCGGTCGTTTTATTTCCGGGTTTTGCATGTTTTGGCGCTCTTTTCATGGCGGGCTTTCAACAGCCAATCAACAATCGTTTAACTGGTGTGCCTTAAGCTATCCCAGCCATGCCTGCAAATGTATGAGTAGCTGTGATTGGCCGTCTGAAGCATGTGACCAAGTCTTTATAAGTTCGAGGCAGCCGCAGCGGCGTCATTCTGTTGCTTAGCTCAGGGACAGAGCACACATACGTGCTGGCTGCTGATTAGGGAAAGATAGGCAGGAAATAACCATTTGTGTCCGGATAGAATTTAGGGTCAGGTCGGAGTGTTTAGGCAGGGCGAGTTGTAGGCATTTTAGGGATAGAGTCTGCTGAATTATAGGGTCAGTGTGTTCTACAAACTACAATCGATATTGCTGTGTGGGGTGGGGTCTGCACTTAATCCTGATCTACGATCTCTTCTCAATCCTGTTAGGGAGAGGCTGCTGCTGAATTATAGGGTCAGAGTGTTCTACAAACTACAATCGATATTGCTGTGTGGGGTGGGGTCTGCACTTAGTCCCGATCTACGATCTCTTCTCAATCCTGTTAGGGAGAGGCAGCTGCTGAATTTTAGAGAAAGTGTGTTCTACAAACTACAATCGATATTGCTGTGTGGTGTGGGATAGGAGATAGGCAGGTGTCAGTGATCCACATCCATTTTTCTGTGTGTGGGCTGCAGTGAACACAATCTTTTTGGGGTGCAGTGAACACAATCCTTTTGGGGTGCAGTGAACAAAATCTTTGTGGGGTGCAGTGAAGACAATCCTTGTGGGGTGCAGTGATCAAAATCTTTGTGGGGTACAGTGAACACAATCTTTGTGGGGTACAGTGAACACAATCTTTGTGGGGTGCAGTGAAGACAATCCTTGTGGGGTGCAGTGAAGACAATCCTTGTGGGGTGCAGTGATCAAAATCTTTGTGGGGTACAGTGAACACAATCTTTGTGGGGTACAGTGAACACAATCTTTGTGGGGTGCAGTGAACAAAATCTTTGTGGGGTACAGTGAACACAATCTTTGTGGGGTGCAGTTAACACAATCTTTGTGGGGTGCAGTGAAGACAATCCTTTTGTGGTGCAGTGAACACAATCTTTGTGGGGTACAGTGAACACAATCTTTGTGGGGTGCAGTGAAGACAATCCTTGTGGGGTGCAGTGAAGACAATCCTTGTGGGGTACAGTGAACAAAATCTTTGTGGGTGGCAGTGAAGACAATCCTTTTGGGGTGCAGTGAACACAATCTTTGTGGGGTACAGTGAACACAATCTTTGTGGGGTGCTGTGAAGACAATCCTTGTGGGGTGCAGTGAAGACAATCCTTGTGGGGTGCAGTGAACAAAATCTTTGGGGGGTACAGTGAGCACAATCTTTGTGGGGTACAGTGAACACAATCTTTGTGGGGTGCAGTGAAGACAATCCTTTTGGGGTGCAGTGAACACAATCTTTGTGGGGTACAGTGAACACAATCTTTGTGGGGTGCAGTGAAGACAATCCTTGTGGGGTGCAGTGAAGACAATCCTTGTGGGGTGCAGTGAACAAAATCTTTGTGGGGTACAGTGAACACAATCTTTGTTGGGTGCAGTGAACAAAATCTTTGGGGGGTACAGTGAACACAATCTTTGTGGATTACAGTGAACACAATCTTTGTGGGGTGCAGTGAAGACAATCCTTTTGGGGTGCAGTGAACACAATCTTTGTGGGGTACAGTGAACACAATCTCATACTTCTGAAGATTTGAGGGTGCTGCCTGTTTCATCCTCCTCCTCCTCATCCATCCTTTTAGGGGTACAAACAATAGTAATTGGGGCCTAGTGTGCTTCTGTACGTGTGAAAAACATACACTTTTTTTTTATCATATTTCCTATTCCGCTATTCAATAAAAACCTTTGGGGCTCAATTAAATTGTGGGATAGTCTGTGTCGGTACGTGTGAGATCCACCTTTCCAAGTTTTTGGGGTTCATTTCATACTTCTGAAGCTTTGAGGGTGCTGCCTGTTCCATACTCCTCCTCCTCCATCCTTTTAGGTGTACAAACAATAGTAATTTGGGCCTAGTGTGCTTCTGTACGTGTGAGATACATACACTTTTTTTGATCATATTTCCTATTCCGCTATTCAATAAAAACCTTTGGGAATCAATTAAATTGCGGGATAGTCTGTGTCGGTACGTGTGAGATCCACCTTTCCAAGTTTTTGGGGTTCATCTCATACTTCTGAAGCTTTGAGGGTGCTGCCTGTTCCATACTCCTCCTCCTCCTCCTCCATCCTTTTAGGTGTACAAACAATAGTAATTGGGGCCTAGTGTGCTTCTGTACGTGTGAGATACATACACTTTTTTTGATCATATTTCCTATTCCGCTATTCAATAAAAACCTTTGGGGATCAATTAAATTGCGGAATAGTCTGTGTCGGTACGTGTGAGATCCACCTTTCCAAGTTTTTGAGGTTCATCTCATACTTCTGAAGATTTGAGGGTGCTGCCTGTTCCATACTCCTCTTCCTCATCCTCCCTTTAGGGTAGGAAAAAATTTAATCGGGCCTAGTCTGTGTTTGTACGTGTGAGATACACAGTTTTTTATCCTATTCCGCTATTCAATACACACCCTTTTGGTGTAAAAAACATTAAATTGCGGCATAGTTTGCATATTTGACTGTGAGATACACCCGTGCGATACTGTTGTTCTTTTGTTCTGCTATTCAATAAAGACCTTTCTAGGGCAAGATCTTAAATTTCAGAAATATGAGGAGAGCGTCAAATAGGGGCCGTGGCCGGGGTCGTGGTGCTGCTGCTAGAGCTCCTGTTGCAAGGAGAGGACGTGGTCGATCTGTGCCAGCTACACGCACAAGTCAAACACCTTCCTCAAGTGTGAGTAGGCGACAGAACCTGCAGCAGTATTTGGTAGGGCATCATACGCCTCTAGAAGTGATGAGGCCAGAACACAGAGAGGCGATAGTAGATTGGTTTGCTGCTGACAGTGCCTCCAGTTCCTTCACATTGTCTCCCACCCAGTCTACTGCAGAAAGGTCAGAGTTGGCACCTGCAGCCAATGTCCAACCGTCTTTCACCTCACCCCCTTGCAAATCAGGCAAGCAGTCTGAGCCCCAAGCCATACAGCAGTCTCTTATTCTTTTTGAGGACTCTGTCAGCAGGGTTTCCCAGGGCCATCCACCTAGCCCTGCCCCAGAAGTGGAAGAGATTGAGTGCAGCGATGCCCAACCACTTATTTCTCAAGATGAGTACATGGAAGGACCATCACAGCACGTCTCCGATGATGACGAAACGCAGGTGCCAACTTCTGCGGCGTTCAGCATTGTGGAGACCGACAGGGAGGGCAGGGGTGAAGACTGGGTGGAAGATGATGTGGAGGACGATGAGGTCCTCGACCCCACATGGAATGAAGGTCATGCAGGTGACCTGAGTATTTTGGAGGAAGAGGCGGTGGTCGCACAGAGCCACCAGCACAGCAGAAGAGGGAGCAGGGTGCAGAAGTGGAGCGGCCGTGCCCTAGACACTACGCCTGCTACTGCCCAACGCAGCAAGGGAACGAGCGCACCAAAGTCAGCTCAAAAGAGTTCTCTAGCGTGGAAGTTCTTTAGAAAATGTGCTGATGACAGGACACGAGTGGTTTGCACCCTGTGCAATCAGAGCCTGAAGCGAGGCATAAACCTTCTCAACCTGAGCACAACCTGCATGATCAGGCATCTAAGTGCAAAGCACGAGCTGCAGTGGAGTACACACCTTCAAAACCAAGAAACGTCTCTGGCTTATCCTGCTTCCTCTTCTGCTGCAGTCTCGGCCGCTCCAGCCACCTCTGTAGTCATACCGGCACCTGCCACCCCGCAAACAGACGATCTGTCAGCAACACCACCACCTGGGTCACCAACAACCATCTCCGCAATGTCCCGTGGAAGTGTTCAGCTTTCCATCTCCCAAACACTTGAGAGGAAGAGGAAGTACCCCCCTACCCACCCGCGATCCCTGGCCCTGAATGCCAGCATTTCACAATTATTGGCCTTTGAAATGCTGTCATTCCGTCTGGTGGAGACGCCCAGTTTTAAAAAGCTTATGTCGGTGGCTGTCCCACAGTACGTCGTGCCCAGCCGCCACTACTTTTCCAGGCAAGCCATCCCTTCCCTGCACAACCAAGTGGGGGAAAAAATCAGGTGTGCACTGCGCAACGCCATCTGTGCCAAGGTCCACCTAACTACCGATACGTGGACCAGTAAGCACGGTCAGGGGCGTTATATCTCCCTAACGGCACACTGGGTAAATGCAGTGGCGGATGGGCCTGAGGCGGATAGCAATTTGGCGCATGTCCTTCCACCACCGAGGATTGCAGGGCGCTTCAGTTTGCCTCCTGTTCCTAACTCATCCTACTCCGCTACCTCATCCTCTACCGCCTCCTCATCCGGACAGCATAATACCTTCACCACCAACTTCAGCACGGCCAGGGCTAAACGACAGCAGGCAGTTTTACAACTTGCCTGTTTGGGGGACAAACCACACACCGCGCAGGAGTTGTGGAGGAGCATGGAACAGCAGACAAATGAGTGGTTGCTGCCAGCGAGCCTCAAGCCCGGCCTGGTGGTGTGCGATAATGGGCGAAATCTCATAGCAGCTCTGGGCCTAGCCGGTTTGACGCACATCCCTTGCCTGGTGCATGTGCTGAATTTGGTGGTGCAGAGGTTCCTTAAAAACTACCCCGATATGTCAGAGCTGCTGCAGAAAGTGCGGGCCGTCTGTGCGCACTTTCGGCGTTCTCACCCTGCTGCTGCTCGCCTGGCAGCGCTGCAGCGTAACTTCGGCCTTCCCGCTCACCGCCTCATATGTGACGTGCCCACAAGGTGGAACTCCACCTTGCACATGCTGCAAAGACTGTGCGAGCAGCAGCAGGCCATAGTGGAGTTTCAGCTGCAGCACGCACGCGTGAGTCGCTCTGCGGAACAGCACCACTTCACCACCAATAACTGGGCCTCCATGCGAGACCTGTGTGCCTTGTTGCGCTGTTTTGAGTACTCCACCAACATGGCCAGTGGCAATGACACCGTTCTCAGCTTAACTATTCCACTTCTATGCCTCCTTGAAAAAACAATTCGGGCGATGATGGAAGAGGATGTGGCACAGGATGAGGAGGAGGAGGAGGATGAAGAGGTAACATTTCCAAGGCTTTTAGGGCAGTCATTCGCAAGGGGCTCCGAGGGTGGGTTCCTGCACACACAAATGCCAGGGACACAATTGTCCAGCAGGGGCTCAGTTCTGGAGGATGAGGAGGAGGAGGAGGGGGAGGAGGAGCTGGAGGAGGAGATGGAACCATGTTCACAGCAGGGTGGCACCCAGGCCAGCTCATGGCCATCACTGGTGCGTGGCTGGGGGGATACAGAGGACACGGACGATACACCTCCCACAGAGGACAGCCTTTCGTCGCCTCTGGGCAGCCTGGCACACATGAGCGATTACATGCTGCAGTGTCTCCACAACGACCGCCGAGTTGCCCACATTCTAACTTGTGCTGATTACTGGGTGGCCACGCTGCTGGATCCCCGTTACAAGGACAACGTACCGTCCTTAATTCACTCACTGGAGCGCGATCGCAAGATGCGCGAGTACAAGCGCACGCTGGTAGATGCGATGCTGCTGGCATTCCCATCTGACAGCGGGGCCACAGTGGAAGCACAAGGCAGAGGAGGAAGAGGAGGAGGAGGAGGAGGTCGCCAACGCAACCAGGGCACCGCCAGCACCTCAGAAGGCAGGGTTAGCATGGCCGAAATGTGGAAAAGCTTTGTCAGCACGCCACAACAAACAGCAGCACCAGCAGCTCAGATGGAACGTCTTAGCAGGAGGCAGCATTTTACCAACATGGTGGAGCAGTATGTGTGCACACGCCTACATGTAGTGAATGAGGGGTCTGCCCCCTTCAACTTCTGGGTCTCCAAATTGGGCACATGGCCTGAGCTTGCCCTTTACGCCTTGGAGGTGCTGGCGTGCCCTGCAGCCAGTGTATTATCTGAACGGGTATTTAGCACGGCTGGGGGCGTTATAACAGACAAGCGCAGCCGCCTGTCCAGAGACAATGTGGACAAGCTCACGTTCATTAAAATGAACCAGGCATGGATCCCACGGGACTTTTCCGTACCTTGTGCAGAATAGCAATGGATACCGACCTTACCCACCCATTGTTCTATTTTTGCTCTTTCTCACTCTTTTGGGGTGTACCCTCATTTAAAATTTGTGAAAAGAAGCAGTGTTGGCTACCTCGTCCTCCTCCTCAGGGCCAGATTAATGTAGGGGCTATTGGAGCTGCAGCTCCAGGCCCCTACCTTTTATATAGGCCCCGGGTTGGCCATATTCACTGTGACCGCTCTTCTGTCACTTGTAAATACAGAAGTCTGGCTTCTATGCTCGCTTCCCCAGGCAGCACCCTCAGAACCTCCCCACACAGCGCGAAGGCCTGACAAGGAGGGACAGTTGCCGATGCATGGATGTGTTTATGGGCTTCAGAGACAGCATCCCATGTTGAATTAGGCATGCATGGCTGCACCCTTCCTCCTCTGGGTGCATGCCAAGGCACGACCCTTAAGGCCCTTCAAAATCCTCAGCACCAAGACCATGATGCTCTTAATCCGGCCCTGGTCCTCCTCCACCGCCGCTTCCACCTACACCGCCCATAGGTGTGCGCAGCCTATTGCATTAGGGTGTGCACCCCAAAGTTGAAATACACATGCATGTGTTTGCCTACATGTACATGGCCCCGATACATTACTCTCCCTGCTGGCAAAGAGAAATAGAGCAGAGCAGGTCCGAGGGAGATCTTTCCCATCTCCTCACTGGCAAACAGAGCGATAATGCTATGTGCCCTAGGTGATTAGGGTGTGCCCAGGTACACCCGGCACACCCTGTGCGCACGCCTATGACACCGCCACATCCACCACCACCTCAACCTCCCTCCTACTCCATATGGGCCTCGTCCTTCAGAGATGAAGAACATTGTTTTATTTTTCTGTTTTTTTTTTGTTGTTTTAAGTTATTTCCCTATCCCCATTTGTTTGCAGAGCACTTGCCATGCTCTTAACTACGTTTTGCTGCCATTTGCAGCACTCTAGCCCTTTCCATTGGTGTTTTAGAGCCATTTTAGTGCCTTAAAGTTCGGGTCCCCATTGACTTCAATGGGGTTCGGTGTCCGGGAAACGTTCGGTAAAAGTCCGGGACACGGACCCGGACTTTTTTTTAAAGTTCGGCCGAACCCGTCGAACACGGACATCCAGGTGTCCGCTCAACCCTAGTTAGGGGTTATGTTTAGGGTTAAGGTGTTAAGGTTAGAGGGTTAGGGTTAGGGGGTTAGGATAAGGGGGTTAGGGATAGAGGGTTAGGGTAAGGGTTAGGATTAGGGTTAGGGTCAGGGTTAGAGGGTTAGGGTTAGTGGGATAGGGGGTTAGGGTCATGGTTAGAGGGTAAGGGTTACGGTTAGGGTTTCAGGGTTTGGTTAGAGGGTTATGGTTAGAGGGTTAGGGTTAGAGTTAGAGGGTTAGGGTTATATGTTTAGAGGGTTAGGGTTAGGTTTAGAGATAAGGTTAGGGGGTTAGGTTTAGGGTTAGTGGGTTAGTGTTAGAGGGTTGGGGTTTGAGTTAGGGTTAGGGTTAGAGGGTTAGGGCTAGGGTTAGGTTTGGGGTTAGAGGGTTAGGGCTTAGGGGTTAGGGTTTGGGTTTGAGGGTTAGAGTTAGAGGGTTAGGGTGAAGGTTAGGGTTAGAGTTAGGGTTAGGGTTAGAGGGTTAAGGTTAGGGTTAGAGGGTTAGAGTTAAAGTCAGGGTTAGGGGTTAGAGGGTTAGAGGATTTGATTTAGGGGTAGGGTTAGGGGTCAGGGTTAGAGGGTTAGGGTTAAGGATTAGGTTTAGGGTTCAGGTTAGGGTTAGAGGATTAGAGTTAGGGCTAGGGTTAAGGTTAGGGCTCGGCTTAGGGTTAGGGTTAGCGGTTAGGGTTACGTTAAGAGAGTTAGGGTTAGAGGGTTAGGGTTAGGGTGTTAGGGTTAGGGTGAGAGGGTTATGGTTAGAGGGACAGGGTTAGGGTGTTAGGGTTAGGGTGAGAGGGTTATGGTTAGAGGGACAGGGTTAGGGTTAGGGTAAGAGGGTTAGGGTTAGAGTGAGGGTTAGACGGTTAGGTTTAGAGGGCTTGGGTTGGGGGTTAGGATTAGGGTTAGAGGGTTTGGGTTAGGTTTAGGGTTAGAGGGTTAGGGTTAGAGGGTTAGGGTTAGGGTTAAGGTGAGGATTGGGGTTAGGGTTAGTGTAAGGGTTAGAGGGTAGGGTTAGGGCAGTGGTTAGGGTTAGAGGGTTAGTGTTAGAATTAGGGCTTAGGGTTAGGGTTTAGTGTTTAGCTTTAGGGTTAGGGGTTAGGGTTACGGTTAGGGGTTAGGGATTAGGGTTTGGATTTGGGTTTGGGTTTGGGTTTGGGTTTGGGTTAGGGGTAAGGGTTAGTGTTTAGGGTTAGGGTTAGAGTTAGAGGGTTATGGTTAGAGGGATAGGGTGTTAGGGTTAGGGTGAGAGGAATAGGGTTAGAGGGACCGGGTTTGGGTTAGAGCTAGGGTTAGAGGGTTAGGGTTAGATTGGGGGTTAGAGGGTTAGGGTTCGAGGGCTTGGGTTGGGGGTTAGGGTTAGAGGGTTAGGGTTAGGGTTAAGGTTAGGTTTGGGGTTAGGGTTAGGGTTAGTGTTAGGGTTAGAGGGTAGGGCTAGGGCAAGGGAATGGTTAGAAGGTTAGAGTTAGGGCTGAGGGTTCAGGGCTTAGGGTTAGCGGTTAGAGGGTTAAGGTTAGCGTTAGAGGGTTAGGGATAGAGGGTTAGGGTGTTAGGGTTAGAATGTTAGGGTTAGGGTCAGGTTTATGGTTAGGGTTTATATTTTACGGTGAGGGTTTAGGGCTAGGGTAAGGGTTAGGGGTTCGGGATAGGGTTAGTGTTAGTGTTAGGGGTTAGGGTTAGGATTAGGTTTAGGGGTAAGGGTTAGGGTTAAGGGTTAGGGCTAGGGTTGGGGTTAGGGTTAGGGTTAGGTTTAGGGTTGGGTTTGGGTTAGGTTAGGATTGGGTTTAGGGCTAAGGGCTTAGGGTTAGGTGGAGGGTTATGGGTTAGGGCTTAGGGCTTAGGGTTAGGGTTAGGGTTAGGGGTTGGGGCTTAGTGGTTAGAGGGATAGGCTTAGGGTTAGGGGTTAGAGGTTAGGGTTTGGGTTTGGGTTAGGGATTAGGGTTGGGGTTAGGGTGTTAGGGTTAGAGGGTTAGGGTGAGGGTTATGGTTAGGGTTTATGGTTTAGGGTTAGGGTTTAGGGTTAGGGTTTAGGGTTATTGTGAGGGTTAGGGTTAGTATTAGGATTAGGGTTAGAGTTAGGTTTAGGGTTTGGTTAGGGTTAGGATTAGGGTTAGGGTTGGGATAGGGTTAGGGTTAAGGTTGGGTTAGGGTTGGGTTAGGGTTGGGATAGGTTTAGTGTTAGGGTTACTGCTAGGGCTAGGGCAGGGGTTAGGGGTTAGGGCTAGGGTTAGATACTTAGGGTTAGGGTTAAGGTTTGGGTTAGGGTTACATACATCGGTTTAGGTTTACGGTTAGGATTAGGGTTAGGTACATAGGGTTAGGGTTAGATATGGGTTAGGGTTAGGGGGTTAGGGTTAGAGGGTAAGTGTTGGGGTTAGGGTTGGTATTAGGGGTTAGGGTTGGGGTTAGGTTTAAAGGTTAGGGTTAGGGCTTAGAGGTTAAGGCTTAGGGTTTAGAGGGTTAGGGTTAAGGGGTTAGGGTAGGGTTAGGGTCTCAGGTTAGGGGTTACAGTTTGGGTTAGGGTTATAGGTTAGGGTTAGGGTGTTATGGTTATGGTGTTAGGGTTAGTGGGTTAGGGCTGGACTAGGGTTAGGGGTTAGGGTTAGGATTAGAGTTAATGTTAGGGTTAGGGGTTAGGGCTAGAGGGTTAGGGGTTAGGGTTAGGATTAGAGTTAATGTTAGGGGTTAGGGATAGAGGGTTAGGGGTTAGGGTTAGAGGGTTAAGGTTAGAGTTAGGGCTAGGGCTGGGTAGGGTTAGGGGTTAGGGTTAGGGTTAAGGTGTTAGGGTTAGGGTTAGAGGGTTAGGATTAGAGTTAATGTTACGGTTAGGGGTTGGGGCTAGAGGGTTAGGGGTTAGGGTTAGGGTTAGAGTTAGGGTTAGGGCTGGGTAGGGTTAGAGGTTAGGGTTAGGGTTAAGGTGTTAGGGTTAGGGTTAGAGGGTTAGGGTTAGGCAGAGGTGGGGGACTCGAGTCACATGACTTGACCTTAGTCAGACTTAAGTCACCAGTTTGAGGACTTGAGACTTGCTTGACTAAAATTAATAAAAGACTCGACTTGACTTTGACTTGAGAAATATGACTCAAAAATTACTTTACTTTGTTAAGTTATTAAGTATTTGCATTTTCTCAAGATGTGTTAAAGCAAAAATAATGTGCCTGTTATGTTTCTGACACCACAGTCATTTAAAATACCTTAGGGTTAGGGCTAGGGTTAGGGTTAGATGGTTAGGGTTAGCCTTAAAGAGTTAAGGTTAGAGGGTTAGGGTGTTAGGGTTAGAATATTAGGGTTAGAGGGTTAGGGTTAAGGTTAGGGTTAGAATTAGGGTTAGAGGGTTAAGGTTAGGGTTAGAGGGTTAGGGTTAAAGTCAGGGTTAAGGGTTAGGGTTAAAGGGTTAGAGGATTAGATTTAGGGGTAGGGGTTAGGGGGTTAGGTTTAGGGGTCAGGGTTAGAGTTTTAGGGTTAAGGGTTAGAGTTCAGGTTAGGGGTTATGGTTAGGGTTAGGGGAATTAGGGCTAGGGTTAAGTTTAGGGCTAGGGCTAGGGTTAGCGGTTAGGGTTAGGATTAGGGTTAGAGAGTTAGAGGGTTATGGTTAGCGTTAGAGGGTTAGGGTTAGAGTTAGAGGGCTAGGGTTAGGGTAAGGGTTAGAGGGTTAGGGGGTTAGGGTGAGAGGGTTAGGGTTAGAGGGACAGGGTTAGAGGGACAGGGTTAGGGTTGGAGTTAGGGTTAGAGGGTTAGGGTTAGAGTGAGGGTTAGAGGGTTAGGGTTAGGGCTAGAGGGCTTGGGTTGGGAATTAGGGTTAGTTTTAGGGTTAGAGGGTTAGTGTTAGGGTGTTAGGGTTGTGGTCTTAGGTTTAGGGGTTAGGGTTAGGATTAGGGTTAGGGGATTAGGGATAGGGTTAAGGCTAGGGTTAGAGTTAGGGTTAGTGTTAGGGGTTAAGGCTAGAGGGTTAGGGTTAGAGGGTTAGGGCTATGGCTGGGTAGGGTTAGGGGTTAGGGTCAGGGTTAAGGTGTTAGGGTTAGGGTTAGAGGGTTAGAGTTAGGGGGTTAGGATTAAGGGGTTAGGGATAGAGGGTTAGGGTAAGGGTTAGGATTAGAGTTAGGGTATTTGGTTTGGGTCAGGGTTAGAGGGTTAGGGTTAGTGGGATAGGGGGTTATGGTTAGGGTGTTAGGGTTTGGGTTAGAGGGTTAAGGTTAGAGGGTTAGGGTATTAAGGTTAGAGTGTAAGGGTTAGGGTTAGAGGGTTAGGGTTACAGTTAGGGTTAGGCTTAGAGGGTTAAGGTTAGGGTTAGAGGGTTAGGGTTCAAGTCAGGGTTAAGGGTTAGGGTTAGAGGATTAGATTTTTGGGTAGGGGTTAGGGTTAAGGGGTTAAGGTTAGGGGTCAGGGTTTAAGGGTTAGGGTTAAGGGTTAGGGTTTGGGTTAGGGGTTAGGGTTAGGGGATAAGGGTTAGGGTTAAGATTAGGGTTAGGGTTAGCAGTTAGGGTTACAGTTAGAGAGTTAGGGTTACAGGGTTAGGGGGTTAGGGTTAGGGTGTTAGGGTCAGAGGGTTAGAGGGTCAGGGTTAGGGTTAGTGTTATGTTTAGAGGGTTAGAGTTAGGGTTAGATTGAGGGTTAGAGGGTTAGGGTTAGAGGGCTTGGGTTGGGGGTTAGTGTTAGGGTTTAGAGGGTTAGGGTTATGGGGTTAGGGTTAGATGGTTAGGGTTAAGGTTAGGTTTGGGGTTAGGGATAGTGTTAGGTTTAGGGTTAGAGGGTAGGGCTATGGCAAAGGGTTAGGGTTTTGGATAGGGCATAGAGTTAGGGTTAGAGTTAAGGGTTAGGGTGTTAGGATTATGGCTTTAGGGTTACGGTTAGTGGTTAGGGTTAGGGGGTTAGGGCTGGGCAAGGGTTGGGGTTAGGGTTAGGGTTAGAGTTCGGGTAAGGGGTTACGGCTAGAGGGTTAGGGGTTAGGAGTTAGGGTTAGAGGGTAAGGGTTAGGGGTAGGGTTAGGGGTTAGGGTTAAGGTGTTAAGGTTAGAGGGTTAGGGTTAGGGGGTTAGGATAAGGGGGTTAGGGATAGAGGGTTAGGGTAAGGGTTAGGATTAGGGTTAGGGTATTGGGTTAGGGTCAGGGTTAGAGGGTTAGGGTTAGTGGGATAGGGGGTTAGGGTTATGGTTAGAGGGTTAGGGTTACGGTTAGGGTTTCAGGGTTTGGGTTAGATGGTTATGGTTAGGGTTAGAGTTAGAGGGTTAGGGTTATATGTTTAGAGGGTTAGGGTTAGGTTTAGAGATAGGGTTAGGGTTAGGGGGTTAGGTTTAGGGTTAGTGGGTTAGGGTTAGTGGGTTAGGGTTAGAGGGTTAGGGTTAGAGTTAGGGTTAGGGTTAGAGGGTTAGGGATAGGGCTAGGGTTAGGTTTGGGGTTAGAGGGTTAGGATTTAGGGGCTAGGGTTTGAGGGTTAGAGTTAGAGGGTTAGGGTTAGGGTTGGGGTGTTAGGATTAGGCTTAGAGTGTTAGGGTTAGGGTTAAGGTTAGGGTTAGAGGGTTAGGGTTAAAGTCAGGGTTAGGGGTTAGGGTTAGAGGGTTAGAGGATTTGATTTAGGGGTAGGGTTAGGGGGTCAGGGTTAGAGGGTTAGGGTTAAGGGTTAGGTTTAGGGTTCAGGTTAGGGTTAGGGTTAGAGGATTAGAGTTAGGGCTAGGGTTAAGGTTAGGGCTAGGCTTAGGGTTAGGGTTAGCGGTTAGGGTTACATTTAGAGAGTTAGGGTTAGAGGGTTACAGGATTAGGGTTAGCGTTAGAGGGTTAGGGTTAGAGTTAGAGGGTTCAGTTTAGGGTTATGGTTAGAGGGTTTGGGTTAGGGTGTTAGGGTTAGGGTGAGAGGGTTATGGTTAGAGGGACAGGGTTAGGGTTAGGGTAAGAGGGTTAGGGTTAGAGTGAGGGTTAGACGGTTAGGTTTAGAGGGCTTGGGTTGGGGGTTAGGATTAGGGTTAGAGGGTTTGGGTTAGGTTTAGGGTTAGAGGGTTAGGGTTAGAGGGTTAGGGTTAAGGTGAGGATTGGGGTTAGGGTTAGTGTAAGGGTTAGAGGGTAGGGTTAGGGCAGCAGTTAGGGTTAGAGGGTTAGTGTTAGAATTAGGGCTTAGGTTAGGGTTTAGGGTTTAGCTTTAGGGTTAGGGGTTAGGGTTTGGATTTGGGTTTGGGTTTGGGTTAGGGTAAGTGTTAGTGGTTAGGGTTAGGGTTAGAGTTAGAGGGTTAGGGTTATGGTTAGAGGGATAGGGTGTTAGGGTTAGGGTGAGAGGATTAGGGTTAGAGGGACCGGGTTTGGGTTAGAGCTAGGGTTAGAGGGTTAGGGTTAGGGTTAGATTGGGGGTTAGAGGGTTAGGGTTAGGGTTAGAGGGGTTAGGGTTAAGGGTTAGGGTTAAGGTTAGGTTTGGGGTTAGGGTTAGTGTTAGGGTTAGAGGGTAGGGCTAGGGCAAGGGTATGGTTAGAAGGTTAGAGTTGGGGCTGAGGGTTCAGGGCTTAGGGTTAGCGGTTAGGGTTAGGCGTTAGGGTTTGGGTTAGGGGTAAGGGTTAGGGTTAGGGTTAGTGGTTAGGGTTAGAGGTTAGAGGTTAGGGTTAGAGTTAGGGTAAGGGTTATACAGAGGAGACAAAGGGGAGGGTTTTGACTCAGGAAATTAGTCATGGAGCCACCCCAAAGGTCAGAGATCAGGATGTGTGGCCTCAGAAGTCAAAGAATAGGGTTTGGGTTAGAGTAAGGAGGTTAGGGTTAGGGGTTAGGGTTAGGGCTAGGGCTAGGAAGAGGGTTAGGGTTAGGGGTTAAGGGTTAGGGATAGGGATGGAATTGGGGTTAGGGATAGAGTTAGGGTTAAGGTGTTAGGGTTAGAAGTTTAGGGTTAGTGTGAGGCTTATGGTTAGGGTTTAGATTTTATTTTTAGGGTTAGGGTTTAGGGTAAGGGTTAGGGTTTAGGCATAGGGTTAGTGTTAGGGGTTAGGGATAGGGTTAGGATTAAGGTTAGGGTTAGGGGTTAAGGCTAGAGGGTAAAGGTTATGGGTTAGGGTTAGAGGGTTAGGGTTGGGGTTAGGATTAGGTTTAGGGTTGGGTTAGTGTTGATCTAGGGTTAGGTTTAGGGTTGGGTTAGGGTTACGGTTATGGTTGTTTCAGGGTTAGGGTTGGGGATAGGGCTAAAGGGTTAGGGTTAGAGTTAGAGTTTAGGGCTCAGGGTTTAGGGGTTAGGGCTTGGGTGTTGGAGGGTTAGGGTTTAGGGGTTAGGGTTAAGCTTAGGGTTAGGACTTAGGGGTTAGGGTTACACAGAGGAGACAAAGGGGAAGGTTTTGACTCAGGAAATCGGTCATGGACCCACCCCAAAGGTCAAAGGTCAGGAGCTGTGGCCTCAGAGGTCAAAGGATAGGTTTAGAGGGTTAGGGTTAGTGGGATAGGGGGTTTGGATTAGGGTTAGGGATAGAGGGTTAGGTTAGGGTGTTAAGGCTTGGGTTAAAGGGTTAGAGGGTTAGGGTTAGAGTTAGTGGGTTAGGGTTAGAGGGTTAGAGGGTTAGGGTTAGAGATAGGCTTAGGGTTGGGGTTGGATTAGGGTTGGATTAGGGTTAGTGCTAAGGCTAGGGCTATTGTTAGGGGTTAGGGGTTAGGGTTAGTGTTAGATACTTAGGGCTAGGGTTAGAGTTAAGGTTTGGGCTAGCGTTACGATTAGGGTTAGAGGGTTAGGGTTTATGATCGGGGTTAGGGGTTAGGGTTAGGGTTGGGGTTAGCGGTTAGGGTTACATTTAGAGAGTTAGGGTTAGAGGGTTACAGGGTTAGGGTTAGCGTTAGAGGGTTAGGGTTAGAGTGAGGGTTAGACGGTTAGGTTTAGAGGGCTTGGGTTGGGGGTTAGGATTAGGGTTAGAGGGTTTGGGTTAGGTTTAGGGTTAGAGGGTTAAGGTTAGAGGGTTAGGGTTAGGGTTAAGGTGAGGATTGGGGTTAGTGTAAGGGTTAGAGGGTAGGGTTAGGGCAGCGGTTAGGGTTAGAGGGTTAGTGTTAGAATTAGGGCTTAGGTTAGGGTTTAGGGTTTAGCTTTAGGGTTAGGGGTTAGGGTTTGGATTTGGGTTTGGGTTAGGGGTAAGGGTTAGGGGGTCAGGGTTAGAGGGTTAGGGTTAAGGGTTAGGTTTAGGGTTCAGGTTAGGGTTAGAGGATTAGAGTTAGGGCTAGGGTTAAGGTTAGGGCTAGGCTTAGGGTTAGGGTTAGCGGTTAGGGTTACATTTAGAGAGTTAGGGTTAGAGGGTTACAGGGTTAGGGTTAGCGTTAGAGGGTTAGGGTTAGAGTTAGAGGGTTCAGTTTAGGGTTATGGTTAGAGGGTTTGGGTTAGGATTTTAGGGTTAGGGTGAGAGGGTTATGGTTAGAGGGACAGGGGTAGGGTTAGGGTAAGAGGGTTAGGGTTAGAGTGAGGGTTAGACGGTTAGGGTTAGGGTTATTGGATTAGGGTTAGTGCTAAGGCTAGGGCTTTTGTTAGGGGTTAGGGGTTAGGGTTAGTGTTAGAATCTTAGGGCTAGGGTTAGAGTTAAGGTTTGGGCTAGCGTTACGATTAGGGTTAGAGGGTTAGGGTTTATGATCGGGGTTAGGGGTTAGGGTTGGGGTTAGGGATTAGGGGTTAGGGTGAGGGTTATGGGTTAGGGTTATGGCTTAGGGGTTAGGGCTTAGGGGATAGAGGGTTAGGGATTAGGGGTTAGGGTTAAGGTTAGGGTTTAGGGGTTAGGGTTAGGGTTAGACAGAGGAGACCAAGGGATGGGTTTTGACTCAGGAAATGGGTCCTGGACCCACCCAAAGGTCAAAGGTCAGGATCTGTGGCCTCAGAGGTCAAAGGATAGGGTTAGGGGTTAGGTGTTATGGGTTAGAGGTTAGGGTTGGGGTTAGGGTTAGCGCTAGGGTTAGGGGATTAGGGTTGGGATTGGGGTTAGGGTTAGAGGGTGAGGGTTATGGTTTATGGGTTTAGGGTTAGGGTTTAATGTTTGGGTGAATGTTTAGGGTAAGGGTTAGGGTTTAGGGTTAGGGTGAGGGTTAGGATTAGGATTAGGGCTAGGGTTAGAGTTAAGGGTTAGGGCTGGGGTTAGGGTTAGGTTTAGGGTTGGGTTAGGGTTAGGGTTAGGGTTAGGGATGGGTTAGGGTTAGGGTTAGGGTTGGGATAGGGTTAGGGTTGGGATAGGTTTAGGGTTAGGATTACTGCTAGGGCTAGGGCAGGGGTTAGGGGTAGATACTTAGGGTTAGAGTTAGATTTAGAGTTAAAGTTTGGGTTAGGGTTACATACATAGGTTTAGGGTTAGATAAATAGGGTTAGGGTTAGATACAGGTTAGGGTTAGGGTTAGGGAGTTAGGGTTAAAGGATAAGTGTTGGGGTTAAGGTTGGGGTTAGGGTTAGAGGTTAGGGTTAGGAATTTGGGCTTAGGGGTTAGGGCTTAGGGGTTAGGGCTTAGAGGGTTAGGGTTAAGGGGCTAGGGTTAGGGTAGGGTTAGGGTTAGAGGTTAGAGGTTAGGTGTTAGGGTTAGAGTTAGAGGTTAGGGATAGGGTTAGAGGGTTAAAGGGTTAGAGGGTTAAAGGGTTAGAGGGTTAGAGTTAGGGGTTAGGGTTAGGGTGTTAAGGTTATGGTGTTAGGGTTAGGGGGTTAGGGTTAGGGCTGGGCTAGGGTTAGGGTTAGGGTTTGAGTTAGGGTTAGGGGTTAAGGCTAGAGGGTTAGGGTTAGAGGGTTAGGGTTAGGGTTAGGATTAGGGTTAGGGCTGGGTAGGGTTAGGGTTTAGGGTTTGGGTTAAGGTGTTAGGGTTAGGGTTAGGATTTAGAGTTAAAGTCAGGTTAGAGTCAAGAAATTGGTCATGGACCCACCCCAAAGTTCAAAGGTCAGCAGCTGTGGCCTCAGAGGTCAAAGGATAGGGTTAGGGTTAGTGGGATAGGGGGTTTGGATTAGGGTTAGGGATAGAGGGCTAGGGTTACTGTTAAGGTTAGGGTGTTAAGGCTTGGGTTAAAGGGTTAGAGGGTTAGGGTTAGAGTTAGTGGGTTAGGGTTAGAGGTTTAGGGTTAGAGATAGGGTTGGGGTTGGATTAGGGTTAGTGCTAAGGCTAGGGCTATTGTTAGGGGTTAGGGTTAGTGTTAGATACTTAGGGCTAGGGTTAGAGTTAAGGTTTGGGCTAGGGTTACGATTAGGGTTAGAGGGTTAGGGTTAACAATCGGGGTTAGGGGTCAGGGGTAGGGTTAGGGTTGGGGTTAGGGTTAGGGATTAGGGGTTAGGGTAAGGGTGAGGGTTATGGGTTAGGGTTAGGGTTATGGCTTAGGGGTTAGGGCTTAGGGGATAGAGGGTTAAGGTTAGGGCTTAGGGGTTAGGGTTAGGGTTAGACAGAGGAGACCAAGGGATGGGTTTTGACTCAGGAAATGGGTCCTGGACCCACCCAAAGGTCAAAGGTCAGATGCTGTGGCCTCAGAGGTCAAAGGATAGGGTTAGGGGTTAGGTGTTATGGGTTAGAGGTTACGGTTGGGGTTAGGGTTAGGGCTACGGTTAGGGGATTAGGGTTGGGATTGGGGTTAGGGTTAGAGGGTGAGGGTTATGGTTAGGGTTTATGGTTAGGGTTTAGGGTTTCTGTGGACGTTTAGGGTAAGGGTTTAGGGTTAGGGTGAGGGTTAGGATTAGGATTAGGGTTAGGGCTTTGGTTAGGGGTAGAGTTAAGGGTTAGGGCTGGGGTTATGGTTAGGGTTGGGTTAGGGTTAGGGATAGGTTAGGGTTAGGGTTAGGGCTGGGATAGGGTTAGGGTTCGGTTAGGGTTGGGATAGGTTTAGGGTTAGGATTAGGGTTAGGGTTAGAGCAGGGGTTAGGGTTAGATACTTAGGGTTAGAGTTAGATTTAGAGTTAAAGTTTGGGTTAGGGTTACATACATAGGTTTAGGGTTAGAATTAGGGTTAGAAAAATAGGGTTAGGGTTAGATACGGGTTAGGGTTAGGGTTAAAGGATAAGTGTTGGGGTTAGGGTTGGGGTTAGGGTTAGAGGTTAGGGTTAGGGCTTTGGGATTAGGGGTTAGGGCTTAGAGGGTTAGGGATAAGAGGCTAGGGTTAGGGTAGGGTTAGAGGTTAGGGGTTAGGGTTAGAGGTTATTGATAGGGTTAGAGGGTTAAAGGGTTAGAGGGTTAGAGTTAGGGGTTAGGGTTAGGGTGTTAAGGTTATGGTGTTAGGGTTAGGGGGTTAGGGCTGGGCTAGGGTTAGGGTTCAAGTTAGGGTTAGGGGTTAAGGCTAGAGGGTTAGGGTTAGGATTAGGGTTAGGGCTGGGTAGGGTTAGGGGTTAGGGTTTGGGTTAAGGTGTTATAGTTAGAGGGTTAGGGGGTTAGGATAAGGGGGTTAAGGAAAGAGGGTTAGGGTAAGGGTTACGATTAGGGTATTGGGTTAGGGTCAGGTTTAGAGGGTTAGGGTTAGTGGGATGGGGGTTAGAGTTAGACGGTTAAGGTGTTAGGGTTTGGGTTAGAGGTTTCTGGTTAGAGGGTTAGGGTTAGAGTTAGAGGGTCAGGGTTAGGGGGTTAGGATAAGGAGGTTAGGGTTAGAGGGTTAGGGTAAGGGTTAGGGTTAGGGGCATAGGGTTAGAGGGTTAGGGTTAGTGGGATAGGGGGTTAGGATTAGGGTTTCTGTTAGGGTGTTGGGAGTAGGGTTAGGGGGTTAGGGTTAGAGAGTTAGGGTTAGAGGGTTAGGGTTAAAGGGTTAAGGTTAGGGTTAGAGTTAGGGTTAGGGTTAGAGGGTTAGGGTTAGTGTTAGAATAAGGGTGAGGGTTAGAGGGTTAGGGTTAGGGCTAGGGTTAGTGGGATGGGGGTTAGAGTTAGAGGGTTAGGGTGTTCGGGTTTGGGTTAGAGGTTTCTGGTTAGAGGGTTAGGGTTAGAGTTAGAGGGTCAGGGTTAGGGGGTTAGGATAAAGGGGTTAGTGTTAGTGGCATAGGGTTAGGGTTAGAGGGTTAGGGTTAGTGGGATAGGGGGTTAGGATTAGGATTAGAGGGTTAGGGTTTCTGTTAGGGTTAGGGTGTTGGGAGTAGGGTTAGGGGGTTAGGGTTAGAGAGTTAGGGTTAGGGTTAGAGGGTTAGGGTTAAAGGGTTAAGGTTAGGGTTAGGGTTAGAGGGTTATGGTTAGGGGGTTAGGGTTAGTGTAACGGCCACCCAGGTGGTAAGAGGGTATCAGCCGTTGGGGATGTCCTTTTTCCCGGCAAGTCCCTGTGTAGTAATGGAGTAGTATAATCCCAACCATAATATCCAAGAGGAGAGTCAGGTTCAGCTGTTGAAGGACCGGGTAATAATGTAGTAAAATCCCCCTCCAGGAACGAGACGAAGCTACGTTTCGAAGGGTCAAAAAAAACAACACTTTATTGAAACAAGAATACAGGCTTTTATACACCTGGGGAGTATATCAGACACTACTTAAATAATGGCCCGACATCCACCCAGACAAATAGGTAAGGTCATTACCACACTTAACAAAAGCTGCCTCAGCCCAAATCAACATAATGTAGACAAAAGCGCATCGTTAATCAGCAGACATTCCATCTCTAGGCTGGCCATACCTTGACTTCATGGAATGTCCAAATAAGGAGTCACTTCCTGGGGCTCACAGTGCAAAGAGAGATATGATAGCAGGGAGTGTAAATAACCGAATGGTTGCTGGGAAATCCTTCACACACATGAACCAGGTAAGCACAAATATTCTCTGTCAAAGGTAAGGGTCTGTTACACTGCTCCCCTTTTGTGGAACACTCCGGCAGACCCGGATTGATCCTTTTCGGGTCAACTTGGGGCTCTCCGACAGACTGTCAGGGTAAAAGTTCTGTTTGCCTGGACAGTCCGTCCGCGTTCCCATTCAACTTGCCAGGGCGGTATTGGATGGAGAAATTGTGTGGTTGTAGTGCTAGGCTCCATCTCAACAAGCGTCCATTATCTCCAGCCACTCGGTTCAACCATACCAAGGGATTATGATCTGTAATGAGGGTAAATTCTTGGCCATACAGATATAGTGTAAGTTTCTTTAGAGCCCAGACCAGGGCTAAACACTCCTTTTCCACTGCCGCGTAACTCACTTCTCTGGGTAACAATTTTCTAATCAGGTACGCGACAGGGTGTTCTCCTCCGTCTTTCCCGATCTGGCTTAGAACTGCCCCAGTCCGTACATGGACGCATCTGTATGGACGACAAATCTTTTGTTAGGAGCGGGGGCAGACAGAACAGGTGCGTGGATCAGAGCTTTCTTTAAGGCTTGGAAGGCGGTTTCACAGGCGGGAGACCACAGGACTACTCTAGGCAGGTTCTTTTTAGTCAGATCTGTCAGGGGTTTGGCGATGGCGCTATAGTCAGGGACAAACTTCCTGTAGTATCCGGCTGTCCCCAAAAAGCCAATACTTGAGTCTTGGTGTGGGGTGTGGGCCAGTTGGCCACAGCCTCGACCTTAGCGGGTTCTGGTCGCTGTTTCTTGCACCCCACCCTGTGTCCCAGGTACTGGACTTCGGCCATACCAAAGTGACATTTTTCTGGCTTCAGAGTTAGGCCTGCGGCCCAAATCTGATCCAGTACGCAGGGCTGCTGTTAGAAATCGCGGGGGCCCCATACAGACTATGGGAAAAAGCTGCGCTAAATGACATAGATCATAAGTGATATGATCAAAAATAATAAATGTCCCAAAAAGTCCCAAGATAATGAGTGATGGGTAAACAGATAAAGTCCAAATCCAATGAATCACAAATGCAATCAATATGTGTAGATACTGCTTACCAGATGTAGCAGTAAGATGAGCATTAATGTGCAAAAAACCAAGCTGGATAGGAGTCTGCAGGGGGATCCTCCCAGACGATAACCAACTCAGAAATGTGGATCGGTGAATAATGCAATAAAAAATAAAATAAACATAGCGTGATACTGTATAAAAATATCACTACTAATATCTCCCGTGTAAATTCAAGGAAAATGATAGTGTGCACCACCACCAACACAGGCTGCTTACCAGAGGTAAGAATAAAAAGGCAAAAAGCAGATCATATATGGACAAATTGAATTAGAAGAACCACCACCGTGCTCCCAATCAAATTATCAGATAAGTGCAGGCAAATCGTGTGGTATCACGTCACTCAAATAGACAGGACCATCACCAAAAATCCCTGCTTACCAGATGTCGGCAACAATTTTGCATGTGTCAAATCAGGATAGCACTGATGAATGGCAGTCCACTAATGTATGGAATGAACGCTCCCTTTAACAATGAGGCTGACCCGCACAGATACTCCGATGTTACATGGAATTAAATGATAAGAGGAGAGCCCATAGCGTAAAACCATTTAAAAAAAGAATCGTAAAACAAAAGGATGCACTTACAGAAAGCACGTGTAAATAGCGCTGAATTGAAGCCGCCGGCCAGTCAGCTTCAAACACCCGCCTGAGCGTCTCGTAGAGGTGACGTCAGCACGCCGCGACCCATACAGACTACCTGGCAGGGCCCCCCCAAGAAAATATTTAAGATATATTTAGCTAAAATTACAACAAAATCACTGTTATCAGACACAAATATAACATAACTCGCATAATTCCTGCTAAATCTAAATGTTAAATAAAAATGAAGATGAGATGAGAAAAATATACAGGCTGGGCAGTTGGAGCTCAGTGATCAGAGAGACAGAGAGAGAGAAACAAATAAACTTCTGAGCAGAGATAAGTGCTGGGAGGGGGACCCACACAAGAGAGGGGGATTAGTGAGGGACAACTGTCTCTTTCTCAACAGATAAAAGCTGATAGAAGGGAGAGGGACAGATCAGATTCAGGTGCTGGAGGAAGATTTCTGTATTTGTTGTCCATCACTAATCCCCCTCTCTGTGTGGGCCCCCCTGTGTGCTCGGGCCCCCTACAAGAGGGCTGGTGGTCCCCCCCTATCAGTGGCCCTGCCAGTATGGCCTCTACATGTCGCAAGTGATCCCCCCAAGTTTCGCTATAGATCGCAATGTCATCCAGGTATGAGCAAGCGAAGTCCTGGAAGCCATCAAGGAGTCTATCCTCCAAGCGCTGAAATGTAGCTGGAGCGTTCTTCATCCCGAATGGCATGACCTTAAATTGGTACAGGCCAAACGGGGTGATGAACGCCGACTTGGGGATAGCTTCCATGGCCAGTATCCCTTGCACAGATCAATGGTGGTCAGATTACCGCCCCCTGGCAATGCGATCTAATAGTTAGTGGACTCTGGGCATGGGGTATGCATCTGTCACTGTACGGTCATTGAGTCATCTATAGTCCACACAAAACCTGGTAGTTCCGTCCTCTTTGGGTACTAGGACCACTGGCGATGCCCAGGGGCTGTCAGAGGGCTCTATGACTCCTAGTCTCAATGTCTCTTGTATTTCCTTTCTCATTTCCTCCTGCACTGCCTCAGGGATCCTGTATGGGGTCTGTCTAAGGGGGGTTATCTACGTAGTGGGTCGGTAGCGGGGTGTATCCGGCTCCTGGGAAAATGTTAATCCCTTTTTCGTTAATAACTGGCTGAGCTGACCCTTTTCTGCTGGGTTTAAGCGCTCCCCTAGTTGCACCGTACTGAGCAAGCTATTGGGTGCTAAAAGATCTGGGATGGGTAGGCTGTCGGGATCCTCAGTAGCAGGGATACATATAGCTGCAATATCCTCTGGCCTCTCTTGATATTCTTTTAACAAATTAACGCGAAAGGATTTCTGAACCCTTTCATCCTTGCTGCTGGCAATCACATAAGTAGTGTCGCAGACTTGAGCTACTACCTTGTAAGGGCCCTGCCAGGAGGTCTGGAGTTTATTCCCTTTAGCGGGTCTAAGCACCAGAACCTTCTGTCCTACTTGGAATGTTCTTTGCAACCACACCCCCAATAGCCGGCTACCAAGGATCTCCATACCGCAAGAGATGTTTGCTCACTCTTAGCTGGGTTTTTTTACATGCCTTGATGTTCTACTGAAAACGTGAGTGCACTGTTTGCTTTTATTTCAAATAAATCTTCTCAAAATGGAGTTACGCTATGTCCCTGTATATACTCTTTTCTTTTAATATCGTGATGTGGATATCGTGTGTGAGCCCATAGAGAGACACCTTGTGGCTTATTGTGGTATTACAAACAAGTTCCATTACCTGGATATAGAGGGTAGATGCCGTGTTTGGATCTGTAAGGAGACATCCGGTGATTATCCCTGGTTTTACATTTAAGCTCGTTTGGTCGACTCATTAGGTTGAGAGACCAACTTGCTCTGGTAAGCAGCCATTTGTTTTATATCTGGTGATCTGCACGTCGGTGTCTACATTATCTTCTTAAAGTGTCATCTGGACTCAACCTCTGGGACCTTTTGTTGATTTCTTTGAACACCATCTTCATGTTCTAATGCTATGGACTTCATTGGGATTTAAAACACCCTTTTCTCACATCTTATAATTTAAAAAAAAAAATTTTGTGCACATTCTGTTTCTGTTTTTTTTTTTTTTTTTCTCATTCAAGTTTGTATTATATGCACATATATGTCATTTATTATCTAAACGTTAATGTTAGATCAACACTTTTCCATTTATTTGGGAGATTTTTTGTAGCGCAGCACATTTTTGACCTTATTATAATAGCATAGAATGGTGGTATCTGAAAAGCAAAAAATGGTTAACAATGAAAAACAGTAACAATAAAACATTACAGTATAACACTATATTATAAAATACAGTAAAAGTAGAAAAGTAGAGTAAGAACAGAAAATTAACTCAATAAAATGACAACTATTTTTGACTTTTTTATTACATTTTTTTTTGTAACTTATAAAACATTCCAGGTTAGGGTCTCTCAAAATGCGATCGCTATCAAACATCTTTCGAGACCCTATGTAAGTGTGCCCTAGACTGTGCCGTGCTCTACCCTATACTAATATTCCACTAGTGTGTGGTAGTGACGGAAACAGTCACCGATGCAGAGACCAGGTTGGCCAGGACAAGAGGGACAAAAAAAGCGTGTGTCCTGCCTATATCCGCGTTTTCCACTGACATGACATCTTCTTTTGGGGTGTCTTTGGGAAGGAATACTCAGGAGGACATCAAGAAAATGCTAGCCAGCTCACTGCACTTGGATTGTGAATTTGGGGCACAGCACCTCCTGGATACAAAAAGGCTCTGAGAATCTCTTCCTGGAATTGTAGGAAGGATCCACTTTGTCCTGATGCTTTGTATAGCATATACACATTCAGCAAAGCCAATTGAAATAAGTATACAGACACTTTTTTGTACCAGCGTCTGGCCTTACAGGCAATTAAGGACAGCATCATCATCTGGTCGTTGAAGTCCACCCCTCCCATGTTAAGGTTGTGTTCGTGGACACAAAGGGGCTTCTCAACAACACCAATCGCCTTTGGAATTGGTGCTGTCGTATCTGCGTGAATGGAGGACATTCCGTGTGTCCCTCCACCTCACTGCAAGCAATCTGTTAGACCTCAAGCAGGCTCTCTCCTTGCGTCTAAGTTGGGTATCTACAAACCATTGGAGGAAGCCCGGCGATTAGATCGCATGGTGCCACATGTGCCAATTGCAAATTCAGAGCGGTGACTAAAAAGTGGCACGCTTGTATAGAAGTTGTCCACATATAAATGGTACCCCTTTCTGAATGGTTTGATTGTGTTGAGGTAAGTATAAATAATATTGATGGTACCTACATCCCAGTGGAATTAGACAATATCAAATAGGACTGATTAGTCCAAAAGGCAAAAAGAGAAGAAAGAATTCAAGAAAAAATAAAAAGGAAAGAAAAAGAGAAAAGAGAGGGAAAGATAAGTGGGAAGACAAAAGGAAAAACAGGAAAAGAAAGAGGGCTATGGGGATTTTAATGGTACCGTACAAAATGTGTAGAGATAGAATTAAAACAATCAATCAATTTTTATTGAACAGATACATAAAAAGACAATAAACATGACAATCAATGGTACAAACACATAGATTTTAGAACAGATCTCTCTGTATCAATGGGCGTGGAGAGCCAAAAAACTGTGCAAAGGCCTTGCCCGACATGTTTCGAGGTTCGCACACCGCTTCTTCAGGATATATACATACATCGAAATATCAATACAGTATTTTATATTCCAAATTGCGGATTCCAAAAATAATCTGCATATTGACCATAGAGCAAAGACCAGCACCAAGAACCAAAGCTGATATATTAGAGGTGAGGGTACGGGTATTTGAGGGGATGGGTATATGAGGGGACGAGTATATGAAGGGATGGATATATGAGGGGACAGGCATATGAAGGGACGGGGATATGAGGGGACGTGTATATGAAGGGACGGACATATGAAGGTATGGGGATATGAAGGGACAGGTATATGACGGAGGGGTGTATGAGGGTACAGGGATATGAAGGGATGGGTATATGAGGGGATGGGGATATGAGGGGACGGGAATATGAAGGGAAAGGTATATGAAGGGACGGGGATATGAGGGGACGGGTATATCAAGGGATGGGGATATGAAGGAGCGGGGATATGAGGGGATGGGGATATGAAGGGACGGGGATATGAAGGGATGGGTATATGAGGGAATGGGTATATGAGGGGAAGGGGATATGAGGGGACAGGTATATGATGGACGGGTATATGAGGGGACAGGGATATGAAGGGACGGGGATATGAGGGGACGGGGATATGAAGGGACAGGTATATGAAGGGACAGGGATATGAAGGGACAGAGATATGAGGGGATGGGGATATGAGGGGACAGGCATATAAAGAGACAGGGATATGAAGGGAAGGATATATGAGGGGACGGGTATATGAAGGAACGGGGATATGAAGGTACGGGTATATGAAGGGACTGGTTTATGAGGGGATGGGATATGAAGGGATGGGGATATGAAGGGACAGGAATATGAAGGGACGGGGATATAAAGGGACAGGGATATGAGGTTATGGGGATATGAGGGGACGGGTATATGAAGGGATGGGTATATGAAGGAACGAGGATATGAAGGGATGGGGATATGAAGGGATGGGTATATGAAGTGGCTGGGTTTTGAAGGGATGGGTATATGAGGGGACGGGGATATGAAGGGACGGGTATATGAGGGGACTGGGATATGAAGGGACAGGTATATGAAGGGACAGGTATATGAAGGGACAGGTATATGAAGGGACGGGGATATGAAGGGACAGGTATATGAGGGGATGGGGATATGAAGGGATGGGGATATGAGGGGACAGGGATAATGAAGGGACGGGATATGAGGGGATGGGTATATCAAGGGATGGGGATATGAAGGGGCGGGGATATGAGGGGAGGGGGATATGAAGGGACGGGGATATGAAGGGATGGGTATATGAGGGGATGGAGTTATGAGGGGATGGGGTTATGAGGGGATGGGTATATGAGGGGAAGGGGATATGAGGGGACAGGTATATGATGGACGGGTATATGAGGGGACAGGGATATGAAGGGACAGGTATATGAAGGGACAGGGATATGAAGGGATGGAGATATGAGGGGACGGGGATATGAGGGGACGGGCATATAAAGAGACGGGGATATGAAGGGAAGGATATATGAGGGGACGGGTATATGAAGGGACGGGGATATGAAGGGACGGGTATATGAAGGGACGGATTTATGAGGGGATGGGATATGAAGGGATGGGGATATGAAGGGACAGGGATTTGAAGGGACGGGGATATAAAGGGACAGGGATATGAGGTTATGGGGATATGAGGGGACGGGGATATGAAGGGAAAGGTATATGACAGACGGGTATATGAGGGGACTGGGATATGAAGGGACAGGTATATGAAGGGACAGGGATATGAAGGGATGGGGATATGAAGGGACGGGTATATGACGGATGGGGATATGAAGGGACGGGTATATGAGGGGACGAGGATATGAGAGGACGAGGATATGAGGGGACAGGTATATGAGGGGAGAGGGATATGAGGGGACGGGTATATGAAGGGACGGGTATATGAAGGGATGGGTATATGAAGGGACGGGTATATGAAGGGATGGGATATGAAGGGACGGGGATATGAAGGGACGGGTATATGAAGGGACTGGGTTTTGAAGGGATGGGTATATGAGCGACCGGAATATGAAGGGATGGGTATATGAGGGACCGGAATATGAAGGGACGGGGATATGAGGGGACGGGTATATGCGGGAACGGGGATATGAAGGGAAAGGTATACGAAGGGACGGGGATATGAGGAGACGGGGGATATGAAGAGACGGGGATATGAAGGGATGGGGATATGAGGGGACGGGGATATGAAGGGATGGGGATATGAGAGGATGGGGACATGAAGGGACAGGGATAATGAAGGGACGGGATATGAGGGGATGGGTATATCAAGGGATGGGGATATGAAGGGGCGGGGATATGAGGGGATGGGGATATGAAGGGACGGGATATGAAGGGATGGGTATATGAGGGGATGGGGTTATGAGGGGATGGGGTTATCAGGGGATGGGTATATGAGGGGAAGGGGATATGAGGGGACAGGTATATGACGGACGGGTATATGAGGGGACAGGGATATGAAGGGACGGGGATATGAGGGGACGGGGATATGAGGGGACGGGGATATGAAGGGACAGGTATATGAAGGGACGGAGGTATGAGGGGACGGGGATATGAGGGGACGGGCATATAAAGAGACGGGGATATGAAGGGAAGGATATATGAGGGGACTGGTATATGAAGGGACGGGGATATGAAGGGACGGGTATATGAAGGGACGGATTTATGAGGGGATGGGATATGAAGGGATGGGGATATGAAGGGACAGGGATATGAAGGGACGGGGATATAAAGGGACAGGGATATGAGGTTATGGGGATATGAGGGGACAGGGATATGAAGGGAAAGGTATATGACAGACGGGTATATAAGGGGACTGGGATATGAAGGGACGGGTATATGAAGGGACAGGGATATGAAGGGATGGGGATATGAAGGGACGGGTATATGACGGATGGGGATATGAAGGGACGGGTATATGAGGGGACGAGGATATGAGAGGATGAGGATATGAGGGGACAGGTATATGAGGGGAGAGGAATATGAGGGGACGGGTATATGAAGGGACGGGTATATGAAGGGATGGGTATATGAAGGGAGGGGTATATGAAGGGATAGGGATATGAAGGGACGGGTATATGAAGGGATGGGGATATGAAGGGACGGGGATATGAAGGGACGGGTATATGAAGGGACTGGGTTTTGAAGGGATGGGTATATGAGAGGACGGGGATATGAAGGGACGGGTATATGAGGGGACTGGGATATGAAGGGACAGGTATATGAATGCACGGGGATATGAAGGGACAGGTATATGAGGGGACGGGGATATGAAGGGACGGGTGTATGAAGGGACAGGTATATGAAGGGACAAGGATATGAAGGGATGGGTATATGATGGACCGGAATATGAATGGACGGGGATATGAGGGGACGAGTATATGCGGAACGGGGTTATGAAGGGACAGGTATATGAAGGGACGGGGATATGAGGGGACGGGGATATGAAGGGATGGGGATATGAGGGGACGGGGATATGAAGGGATGGGGATATGAGGGGATGGGGATATGAGGGGACGGGGATATGAAGGGACTGGGATATGAAGGGATGGGTATAAGAAGGGACGGGGATATGAAGGGACGGCGATATGAGGGGACGAGTATATGAGGGGATGGGTATATGACGGAAAGGGTATATGACGGACGGGTATATGAAGGGATGGGTATATGAGGGGATGGGGATATGAAGGGACGGGGATATAAAGGGACTGGGATATGAAGGGACGGGTACATGAAGGGATGGGGATATGAGGGGATGGGGATATCAGGGGATGGGTATATGAAGGGACGGGTATATGACAGGCGGGTATATGAAGGGACGGGGATATGAGGGGATGGGTATATGACGGGTGGGTATATGACGGACAGCACCAGCGGCGGTTCCCTCAGAGCGATGATGACAGCACCAGCGGCGGTTCCCTCAGAGTGATGATGACGGTCCCGGCGGCGGTTCCCTCAGAGCAATGATGACGGCCCCGGCGGCCGTTCCCTCAGAGCGATGATGACAACCCAGCGGCAGTTCCCTCAGAGCAATGATGACCCGGGGCCCAGCAGCAGTTCCCTCAGAGCGATGATAACCCAGGGGCCCAGCGGCGGTTCCCTCAGAGCTATGATGACCCGGGACCAAGCGGCGGTTCCCTCAGAGCTATGATGACCCGGGACCAAGCGGCGGTTCCCTCAAAGCGATTACCCAGGGTCCAGCAGCAGTTCCCTCAGAGCGATGATGACCCGGGGCCTGGCGGTGGTTCCCTCAGAGCGATGATGACCCGGGGCCTGGCGGAGGTTTAATCAGAGCGATGATGACCCGGGGCCTAGCGGCGGTTCCCTCAGAGCGATGATGACCCGGGGCCCGTCGGCGGTTGCCTCAGAGCGATGATGCCGGCTCCGGCGGTGGTTCCCTCAGAGCGATGATGACCCGGGGCCCAGTGGCGGTTCCCTTTAGAGCGATGATTAGGGCCCAGCGACGGTTCCCTCGGAGCGATGATGACCCGGGGCCCGGTGGCAGTTCCCTCAGAGTGATGATGACCCGGGGCCCGGCGGCGGTTCCCTCAGAGCGATAATAACCCGGGGCCCAGCGGCGGTTCCCTCAGAGCAATGATGACCCGGGGCCCAGCGGCAGTTCCCTCAGAGCGATGATAACCCAGGGCCCGGTGGTGGTTCCGTCAGAGCGATGATGACCCCGGGACCGGCGGCGGTTCCCACAGAGCGATGATGACACGGGGGCCCAGCGGCGGTTCCCTCAGAGCGATGATAACCCGGGGCCCAGCGGCGGTTCCCTCAGAGCGATCATGACCCGGGCTCGGTGGCGGTTCCCTCAGAGAGATGATGACCCGGGTTCGGTGGCGGTTCCCTCAGAGCGATGATGACCCGGGCTCGGTGGCGGTTCCCTCAGAGCGATGATGACGGCCCAGCGGCGGCGGTTCACTCAGAGCGATGATAACCCAGGGGCGGTTTCCTCAGAGCCATGATGACCCGGGGCCCAGCGGCGGTTCCCTCAGAGCGATGATAACCCGGGGCCCAGCGGCCGTTCCCTCAGAGCGATGATAACCCGGGCCCAGCGGCGGTTCCCTCAGAGTGATGATGACCAGGGGCCCAGCAGCGGTTCCCTTTAGAGCGATGATTACGGCCCAGCGGCGGTTCCCTCAGAGCGATGATGACGGCGGTGGTTCCCTCAGAGCGATGATGACCCGGGGACCGGCGGCGGTTCCCTCATAGCGATGATGACCCGGGGCCCAGCGGTGGTTCCCCTTTAGAGTGATGATAACCCGGGACCCAGCGGCGGTTCCCTCAGAACGATGATGACCTGGGTCCGGTGGCGGTTCCCTCAGAGCGATGATGACCAGGGACCCAGCGTCGGTTCCCTCAGAGCGATGATAACCTGGGCCCCAGCGGCGGTTCCCTCAGAGCGATGATGACGGCCCAGCGGTGGCGGTTCCCTCAGAGCGATGATAACCCAGGGGCCCAGCAGCGGTTCCCTCAGAGTGATGATGACCCGGGGCCCAGCAGCGGTTCCCTCAGAGCGATGATAACCCGGGGCCCAGCGGCAGTTCCCTCAGAGCGATGATGACCAGGGGCCCGGCGGCGGTTCCCTCAGAGCGATGATGACCCGGGGCCTGGTGGCGGTTCCCTCAGAGCGCTGATGACCCGGGGCCTGGCGGTGGTTCCCTCAGAGCGATGATGACCGGGGGCCTGGCGGCGGTTCCCTCGGAGCGATGATGACCTGGGGCCCGGCGGCGGTTGCCTCGGAGCGATGATGACGGCTCCGGCAGCGGTTTCCTCAGAGCGATGATGATGGCCCTGGGGGTGGTTCCCTCAGAGCGATGATGACCCGGGGAACTGGCGGCGGTTGCCTCAGAGCGATGATGACGGCTCCAGCGGTGGTTCCCTCAGAGCGATGATGACGGCGGCTGTTCCCTCAGAGCGATGATGACCCGAGGACCGGTGGCGGTTCTCTCAGAGCGATGATGACCTGGGGCCCAGCGGCGGTAGTTTCAGAGCGATGATGACCCGGGGCCCGGTGGTGGTTCCCTCAGAGCGATGATGTCCCGGGGCCCAGTGGCGGTTCCCTCAGAGTGATGATGACCCAGGGCCAAGCGGCGGTTCTCTCAGAGTGATGATGACCCGGGGCCCGGCGGCGGTTTGCTCAGAGCGATAATAACCCGGGGCCCAGCGGCGGTTCCCTCAGAGTGATGATGACTCGGGGCACGACGGCGGTTCCCTCAGAGCGATGATGACCCGGGGCCCAGCGGCGTTTTCCTCAGAGCGATGACAACCCGGGGCCCGGTGGCGGTTCCGTCAGAGTGATGATGACCCGGGGCCCAGCGGCGATTCCCTCAGAGCGATGATAACCTGGGCCCAGCGGCGGTTCCCTCAGAGTGATGATGACCAAGGGCCCAGCGGCGGTTCCCTTTAGAGCGATGATTAGGGCCCAGCGACGGTTCCCTCAGAGCGATGATAACCCGAGGCCCGGTGGCGGTTCCCTCAGAGCGATGATGGCCCGGGGCCTGACGGCGGTTTCCTCAGAGCGATGATGACCCGGGGCTCGACGGCGGTTCCCTCAGAGCGATGATGACCCAGGGCCCAGCGGCGGTTCCTTCAGAGTGATGATGACCCGGGGACCGGCAGCGGTTCCCTTTAGAGCGATGATTAGGGCCCAGCAACGGTTCCCTCAGAGCGATGATGACAGCTCCGGCGGTGGTTCCCTCAGAGCGATGATGACGGCGGCGGTTCCCTCGGAGCGATGATGACCCGGGGCCAAGCGGCGGTTCCCTCAGAGCGATGATGACCCGGGGCCCAGCGGCAGTTCCCTCAGAGCGATGATGACCCGGGGCCCGACGGCGGTTCCCACAGAGCGATGATGACCCGAGAACCGGCGGCGGTTCTCTCAGAGCGATGATGACCCGGGGCCCAGCGGCGGTAGCCTCAGAGCGATGATGACCCGGGGACCGGTGGCGGTTCCCTCAAAGTGATGATGACCCGGGGCCCGGTGGCGGTCCCCTCAGAGTGATGATGACCTGGGGCCTGGCGGCGGTTCCCTCAGAGCGATAATACCCCGGGGCCCAGTGGTGGTTCCCTCAGAGCGATGATGACCCGGGGCCCAGCGACGGTTCCCTCAGAGCGATGATAACCCGAGGCCCGGTGGCGGTTCCCTCAGAGCGATGATGGCGGCGGCGGTTCCCTCAGAGCGATGATGACCCGGGGCCCAGCGGCAGTTCCCTCAGAGCGATGATGACCCGGGGCCCGACGGCGGTTCCCACAGAGCGATGATGACCCGAGGACCGGCGGCGGTTCTCTCAGAGCGATGATGACCCGGGGCCCAGCGGCGGTAGCCTCAGAGCGATGATGACCCGGGGACCGGTGGCGGTTCCCTCAAAGTGATGATGACCCGGGGCCCGGTGGCGGTCCCCTCAGAGTGATGATGACCTGGGGCCTGGCGGCGGTTCCCTCAGAGCGATAATACCCCGGGGCCCAGTGGTGGTTCCCTCAGAGCGATGATGACCCGGGGCCCAGCGACGGTTCCCTCAGAGCGATGATAACCCGAGGCCCGGTGGCGGTTCCCTCAGAGCGATGATGGCGGCGGCGGTTCCCTCAGAGCGATGATGACCCGGGGCCTGACGGCGGTTTCCTCAGAGCGATGATGACCCGGGGCTCGACGGCGGTTCCCTCAGAGCGATGATGACCCGGGGGCCAGCGGCAGTTCCCTCCAAGCGATGATGACCCAGGGCCCAGCGGCGGTTCCTTCAGAGTGATGATGACCCGGGGACCGGCAGCGGTTCCCTTTAGAGCGATGATTAGGGCCCAGCAACGGTTCCCTCAGAGCGATGATGACAGCTCCGGCGGTGGTTCCCTCAGAGCGATGATAACCCGGGGCCCGGGTCCCTCAGAGTGATGATAACCCGAGGCCCGGTTCCCTCAGAGTGATGATAACCCGGGGCCCAGCAGCGGTTCCCTCAGAGTGATGATAACCTGGGGCCCAGCAGCGGTTCCCTCAGATCAATGATAACCCGGGGCCCGGCAGCGGTTCCTTCAGAGTGATGATAACCCGGGGCTCGGTTCCTTCAGAGCGATGATAACCCGGGGCCTGGTTCCCTCAGAGCGATGATGACTTGGGGCCCGGTTCCCTCAGAGCGATGATAACCCGGGGCCCGGCAGCGGTTCCCTCAGAGCGATGAAAACCCAGGGCCCGGCGGCGGTCCCTCAGAGCGATGATAACCCGGGGCCCTGCAGCGGTTTCTTCAGAGCGATGATAACCCGGGGCCCGGTTCCCTCAGAGCGATGATAACCCGGGGTCCGGCAGCGGTTCCCTCAGAGCGATGATAACCCGGGGCCCGGCAGCGGTTCCCTCAGAGCGATGATAACCCGGGGCCCGGCGGCGGTTCCCTCAGAGTGATGATAACCCGGGGCCCGGCAGCGGGTTCCCTCAGAGCGATGATAACCCGGGGCCCAGCGGCGGTTCCCTCAGAGTGATGATAACCCGGGGGCCCGGCAGCGGTTCCCTCAGAGTGATGATGACTCGGGCCCGGCAGCGGTTCCCTCAGAGCGATGATAGCCCGGGGCCCGGCAGCGGTTCCCTCAGAGCGATGATAACCCAGGGCCCGGCGGCGGTCCCTCAGAGCGATGATAACCCGGGGCCCGGCAGCGGTTTCTTCAGAGCGATGATAACCCGGGGCCCGGTTCCCTCAGAGCGATGATAACCCAAGGCCCGGCAGCGGTTCCCTCAGAGCGATGATAACCCGGGGCCCGGCAGCGGTTCCCTCAGAGCGATGATAACCCGGGGCCCAGCGGCGGTTCCCTCAGAGTGATGATGACTCGGGCCCGGCAGCGGTTCCCTCAGAGCGATGATAACCCGGGGCCCGGCAGCGGTTCCCTCAGAGCGATGATAACCCGGGGCCCGGTTCCCTCAGAGCGATGATGACTCGGGGCCCGGCAGCGGTTCCCTCAGAGTGATGATAACCCGGGGCCCGGTTCCCTCAGAGTGATGATAACCCGGGGCCCGGCTGCGGTTCCCTCAGAGTGATGATAACCCGGGGCCCGGTTCCCTCAGAGTGATGATAACCCGGGGCCCGGCTGCGGTTCCCTCAGAGTGATGATAACCCGGGGCCCGGCTGTGGTTCCCTCAGAGCGATGATAACCCGGGGCCCGGCTGCGGTTCCCTCAGAGCGATGATAACCCGGGGCCCGGTTCCCTCAGAGCGATGATAACTCGGGGCCCGGTTCCTTTAGAGCGATGATAACTCGGGGCCCGGTTCCTTTAGAGCGATGATAACTCGGGGCCCGGCAGCGGTTCCCTCAGAGCGATGATAACTCGGGGCCCGGTTCCCTCAGAGCGATGATAACCCGGGGCCCGGTTCCCTCAGAGCGATAATAACCCAGGGCCCGGTTCCTTTAGAGCGATGATAACCCGGGGCCCGGTTCCCTCAGAGCGATGATAACCCGGGGCCCGGTTCCCTCAGAGTGATGATAACCCGGGGCCCGGTTCTCTCAGAGTGATGATAACCCGGGGCCCGGTTCCCTCAGAGCGATGATAACCCGGGGCCCGGTTCCCTCAGAGTGATGATAACCCGGGGCCCGGTTCCTTTAGAGCGATGATGACCCGGGGCCCGGTTCCCTCAGAGCGATGATGACTCGGGGCCCGGTTCCTTTAGAGCGATGATAACTCGGGGCCCGGTTCCTTTAGAGCGATGATAACTCGGGGCCCGGCAGCGGTTCCCTCAGAGCGATGATAACTCGGGGCCCGGTTCCCTCAGAGCGATGATAACCCGGGGCCCGGTTCCCTCAGAGCGATGATAACCCAGGGCCCGGTTCCTTTAGAGCGATGATAACCCGGGGCCCGGTTCCCTCAGAGCGATGATAACCCAGGGCCCGGTTCCCTCAGAGTGATGATAACCCGGGGCCCGGTTCCCTCAGAGTGATGATAACCCGGGGCCCGGTTCCCTCAGAGTGATGATAACCCGGGGCCCGGTTCCCTCAGAGCGATGATAACCCGGGGCCCGGTTCCCTCAGAGTGATGATAACCCGGGGCCCGGTTCCTTTAGAGCGATGATGACCCGGGGCCCGGTTCCCTCAGAGTGATGATAACCTGGGGCCCGGCAGCGGTTCCCTCAGAGTGATGATAACCCGGGGCCCGGTTCCCTCAGAGTGATGATAACCCGGGGCCCGGCTGCGGTTCCCTCAGAGTGATGATAACCCGGGGCCCGGTTCCCTCAGAGTGATGATAACCCGGGGCCCGGCTGTGGTTCCCTCAGAGCGATGATAACCCGGGGCCCGGTTCCCTCAGAGTGATGATAACCCGGGGCCCGGTTCCTTTAGAGCGATGATGACCCGGGGCCCGGTTCCCTCAGAGTGATGATAACCCGGGGCCCGGCAGCGGTTCCCTCAGAGTGATGATAACCCGGGGCCCGGTTCCCTCAGAGTGATGATAACCCGGGGCCCGGCTGCGGTTCCCTCAGAGTGATGATAACCCGGGGCCCGGTTCCCTCAGAGTGATGATAACCCGGGGCCCGGCTGTGGTTCCCTCAGAGCGATGATAACCCGGGGCCCGGCTGCGGTTCCCTCAGAGTGATGATAACCCGGGGCCCGGCTGCGGTTCCCTCAGAGTGATGATAACCCGGGGCCCGGTTCCCTCAGAGCGATGATGACTCGGGGCCCGGTTCCCTCAGAGCGATGATAACCCGGGGCCCGGCTGCGGTTCCCTCAGAGTGATGATAACCCGGGGCCCGGTTCCCTCAGAGCGATGATGACTCGGGGCCCGGTTCCTTTAGAGCGATGATAACTCGGGGCCCGGTTCCTTTAGAGCGATGATAACTCGGGGCCCGGTTCCTTTAGAGCGATGATAACTCGGGGCTCGGCAGCGGTTCCCTCAGAGCGATGATAACTCGGGGCCCGGTTCCCTCAGAGCGATGATAACCCGGGGCCCGGTTCCCTCAGAGCGATGATAACCCAGGGCCCGGTTCCTTTAGAGCGATGATAACCCGGGGCCCGGTTCCCTCAGAGCGATGATAACCCGGGGCCCGGTTCCCTCAGAGTGATGATAACCCGGGGCCCGGTTCCCTCAGAGTGATGATAACCCGGGGCCCGGTTCCCTCAGAGCGATGATAACCCGGGGCCCGGTTCCCTCAGAGTGATGATAACCCGGGGCCCGGTTCCTTTAGAGCGATGATGACCCGGGGCCCGGTTCCCTCAGAGTGATGATAACCCGGGGCCCGGCAGCGGTTCCCTCAGAGCGATGATGACTCGGGGCCCGGCAGCGGTTCCCTCAGAGTGATGATAACCCGGGGCCTGGTTCCCTCAGAGTGATGATAACCCGGGGCCCGGCTGCGGTTCCCTCAGAGTGATGATAACCCGGGGCCCGGTTCCCTCAGAGTGATGATAACCCGGGGCCCGGCTGCGGTTCCCTCAGAGTGATGATAACCCGGGGCCCGGCTGTGGTTCCCTCAGAGCGATGATAACCCGGGGCCCGGTTCCCTCAGAGCGATGATAACTCGGGGCCCGGTTCCTTTAGAGCGATGATAACTCGGGGCCCGGTTCCTTTAGAGCGATGATAACTCGGGGCCCGGCAGCGGTTCCCTCAGAGCGATGATAACTCGGGGCCCGGTTCCCTCAGAGCGATGATAACCCGGGGCCCGGTTCCCTCAGAGCGATGATAACCCAGGGCCCGGTTCCTTTAGAGCGATGATAACCCGGGGCCCGGTTCCCTCAGAGCGATGATAACCCGGGGCCCGGTTCCCTCAGAGTGATGATAACCCGGGGCCCGGTTCCCTCAGAGTGATGATAACCCGGGGCTCGGTTCCTTCAGAGCGATGATAACCCGGGGCCTGGTTCCCTCAGAGCGATGATGACTCGGGGCCCGGTTCCCTCAGAGCGATGATAACCCGGGGCCCGGCAGCGGTTCCCTCAGAGCGATGAAAACCCAGGGCCCGGCGGCGGTCCCTCAGAGCGATGATAACCCGGGGCCCTGCAGCGGTTTCTTCAGAGCGATGATAACCCGGGGCCCGGTTCCCTCAGAGCGATGATAACCCGGGGTCCGGCAGCGGTTCCCTCAGAGCGATGATAACCCGGGGCCCGGCAGCGGTTCCCTCAGAGCGATGATAACCCGGGGCCCGGCGGCGGTTCCCTCAGAGTGATGATAACCCGGGGCCCGGCAGCGGGTTCCCTCAGAGCGATGATAACCCGGGGCCCAGCGGCGGTTCCCTCAGAGTGATGATAACCCGGGGGCCCGGCAGCGGTTCCCTCAGAGTGATGATGACTCGGGCCCGGCAGCGGTTCCCTCAGAGCGATGATAGCCCGGGGCCCGGCAGCGGTTCCCTCAGAGCGATGATAACCCAGGGCCCGGCGGCGGTCCCTCAGAGCGATGATAACCCGGGGCCCGGCAGCGGTTTCTTCAGAGCGATGATAACCCGGGGCCCGGTTCCCTCAGAGCGATGATAACCCGGGGCCCGGCAGCGGTTCCCTCAGAGCGATGATAACCCGGGGCCCGGCAGCGGTTCCCTCAGAGCGATGATAACCCGGGGCCCAGCGGCGGTTCCCTCAGAGTGATGATGACTCGGGCCCGGCAGCGGTTCCCTCAGAGCGATGATAACCCGGGGCCCGGCAGCGGTTCCCTCAGAGCGATGATAACCCGGGGCCCGGTTCCCTCAGAGCAATGATAACCCGGGCCCGGTTCCCTCAGAGCGATGATGACTCGGGGCCCGGCAGCGGTTCCCTCAGAGTGATGATAACCCGGGGCCCGGTTCCCTCAGAGTGATGATAACCCGGGGCCCGGCTGCGGTTCCCTCAGAGTGATGATAACCCGGGGCCCGGTTCCCTCAGAGTGATGATAACCCGGGGCCCGGCTGCGGTTCCCTCAGAGTGATGATAACCCGGGGCCCGGCTGTGGTTCCCTCAGAGCGATGATAACCCGGGGCCCGGCTGCGGTTCCCTCAGAGCGATGATAACCCGGGGCCCGGTTCCCTCAGAGCGATGATAACTCGGGGCCCGGTTCCTTTAGAGCGATGATAACTCGGGGCCCGGTTCCTTTAGAGCGATGATAACTCGGGGCCCGGCAGCGGTTCCCTCAGAGCGATGATAACCCGGGGCCCGGTTCCCTCAGAGCGATAATAACCCAGGGCCCGGTTCCTTTAGAGCGATGATAACCCGGGGCCCGGTTCCCTCAGAGCGATGATAACCCGGGGCCCGGTTCCCTCAGAGTGATGATAACCCGGGGCCCGGTTCCCTCAGAGTGATGATAACCCGGGGCCCGGTTCCCTCAGAGCGATGATAACCCGGGGCCCGGTTCCCTCAGAGTGATGATAACCCGGGGCCCGGTTCCTTTAGAGCGATGATGACCCGGGGCCCGGTTCCCTCAGAGCGATGATGACCCGGGGCCCGGTTCCTTTAGAGCGATGATAACTCGGGGCCCGGTTCCTTTAGAGCGATGATAACTCGGGGCCCGGCAGCGGTTCCCTCAGAGCGATGATAACTCGGGGCCCGGTTCCCTCAGAGCGATGATAACCCGGGGCCCGGTTCCCTCAGAGCGATGATAACCCAGGGCCCGGTTCCTTTAGAGCGATGATAACCCGGGGCCCGGTTCCCTCAGAGCGATGATAACCCAGGGCCCGGTTCCCTCAGAGTGATGATAACCCGGGGCCCGGTTCCCTCAGAGTGATGATAACCCGGGGCCCGGTTCCCTCAGAGTGATGATAACCCGGGGCCCGGTTCCCTCAGAGCGATGATAACCCGGGGCCCGGTTCCCTCAGAGTGATGATAACCCGGGGCCCGGTTCCTTTAGAGCGATGATGACCCGGGGCCCGGTTCCCTCAGAGTGATGATAACCCGGGGCCCGGCAGCGGTTCCCTCAGAGTGATGATAACCCGGGGCCCAGTTCCCTCAGAGTGATGATAACCCGGGGCCCGGCTGCGGTTCCCTCAGAGTGATGATAACCCGGGGCCCGGTTCCCTCAGAGTGATGATAACCCGGGGCCCGGCTGTGGTTCCCTCAGAGCGATGATAACCCGGGGCCCGGCTGCGGTTCCCTCAGAGTGATGATAACCCGGGGCCCGGCTGCGGTTCCCTCAGAGTGATGATAACCCGGGGCCCGGTTCCCTCAGAGCGATGATGACTCGGGGCCCGGTTCCCTCAGAGCGATGATAACCCGGGGCCCGGCTGCGGTTCCCTCAGAGTGATGATAACCCGGGGCCCGGTTCCCTCAGAGCGATGATGACTCGGGGCCCGGTTCCTTTAGAGCGATGATAACTCGGGGCCCGGTTCCTTTAGAGCGATGATAACTCGGGGCCCGGTTCCTTTAGAGCGATGATAACTCGGGGCCCGGCAGCGGTTCCCTCAGAGCGATGATAACTCGGGGCCCGGTTCCCTCAGAGCGATGATAACCCGGGGCCCGGTTCCCTCAGAGCGATGATAACCCAGGGCCCGGTTCCTTTAGAGCGATGATAACCCGGGGCCCGGTTCCCTCAGAGCGATGATAACCCGGGGCCCGGTTCCCTCAGAGTGATGATAACCCGGGGCCCGGTTCCCTCAGAGTGATGATAACCCGGGGCCCGGTTCCCTCAGAGCGATGATAACCCGGGGCCCGGTTCCCTCAGAGTGATGATAACCCGGGGCCCGGTTCCTTTAGAGCGATGATGACCCGGGGCCCGGTTCCCTCAGAGTGATGATAACCCGGGGCCCGGCAGCGGTTCCCTCAGAGCGATGATGACTCGGGGCCCGGCAGCGGTTCCCTCAGAGTGATGATAACCCGGGGCCCGGTTCCCTCAGAGTGATGATAACCCGGGGCCCGGCTGCGGTTCCCTCAGAGTGATGATAACCCGGGGCCCGGTTCCCTCAGAGTGATGATAACCCGGGGCCCGGCTGCGGTTCCCTCAGAGTGATGATAACCCGGGGCCCGGCTGTGGTTCCCTCAGAGCGATGATAACCCGGGGCCCGGTTCCCTCAGAGCGATGATAACTCGGGGCCCGGTTCCTTTAGAGCGATGATAACTCGGGGCCCGGTTCCTTTAGAGCGATGATAACTCGGGGCCCGGCAGCGGTTCCCTCAGAGCGATGATAACTCGGGGCCCGGTTCCCTCAGAGCGATGATAACCCGGGGCCCGGTTCCCTCAGAGCGATGATAACCCAGGGCCCGGTTCCTTTAGAGCGATGATAACCCGGGGCCCGGTTCCCTCAGAGCGATGATAACCCGGGGCCCGGTTCCCTCAGAGTGATGATAACCCGGGGCCCGGTTCCCTCAGAGTGATGATAACCCGGGGCCCGGTTCCCTCAGAGCGATGATAACCCGGGGCCCGGTTCCCTCAGAGTGATGATAACCCGGGGCCCGGTTCCTTTAGAGCGATGATGACCCGAGGCCCGGTTCCCTCAGAGTGATGATAACCCGGGGCCCGGCAGCGGTTCCCTCAGAGTGATGATAACCCGGGGCCCGGCTGCGGTTCCCTCAGAGCGATGATAACCCGGGGCCCGGTTGCCTCAGAGCGATGATAACCCGGGGCCCGGTTCCCTCAGAGCGATGATAACCCGGGGCCCGGCGGCGGTTACCTCAGAGCGATGATAACCCGGGGCCCGGTTCCCTCAGAGCGATGATAACCCGGGGCCCGGTTCCCTCAGAGCGATGATAACCCGGGGCCCGGTTCCCTCAGAGCGATAACCCGGGGCCCGGCGGCGGTTACCTCAGAGTGATGATAACCCGGGGCCCGGTTCCCTCAGAGCGATGATAACCCAGGGCCCGGTTCCTTTAGAGCGATGATAACCCGGGGCCCGGTTCCCTCAGAGCGATGATAACCCGGGGCCCGGTTCCCTCAGAGCGATGATAACCCAGGGCCCGGTTCCTTTAGAGCGATGATAACCCGGGGCCCGGTTCCCTCAGAGCGATGATAACCCGGGGCCCGGTTCCCTCAGAGCGATGATAACCCGGGGCCCGGCGGCGGTTTCCTCAGAGCGATGATAACTCGGGGCCCGGTTCCCTCAGAGCGATGATAACCCGGGGCCCGGTTCCCTCAGAGCGATGATAACCCAGGGCCCGGTTCCTTTAGAGCGATGATAACCCGGGGCCCGGTTCCCTCAGAGCGATGATAACCCGGGGCCCGGTTCCCTCAGAGTGATGATAACCCGGGGCCCGGTTCCCTCAGAGTGATGATAACCCGGGGCCCGGTTCCCTCAGAGCGATGATAACCCGGGGCCCGGTTCCCTCAGAGTGATGATAACCCGGGGCCCGGTTCCTTTAGAGCGATGATGACCCGGGGCCCGGTTCCCTCAGAGTGATGATAACCCGGGGCCCGGCAGCGGTTCCCTCAGAGCGATGATGACTCGGGGCCCGGCAGCGGTTCCCTCAGAGTGATGATAACCCGGGGCCCGGTTCCCTCAGAGTGATGATAACCCGGGGCCCGGCTGCGGTTCCCTCAGAGTGATGATAACCCGGGGCCCGGTTCCCTCAGAGTGATGATAACCCGGGGCCCGGCTGCGGTTCCCTCAGAGTGATGATAACCCGGGGCCCGGCTGTGGTTCCCTCAGAGCGATGATAACCCGGGGCCCGGTTCCCTCAGAGCGATGATAACTCGGGGCCCGGTTCCTTTAGAGCGATGATAACTCGGGGCCCGGTTCCTTTAGAGCGATGATAACTCGGGGCCCGGCAGCGGTTCCCTCAGAGCGATGATAACTCGGGGCCCGGTTCCCTCAGAGCGATGATAACCCGGGGCCCGGTTCCCTCAGAGCGATGATAACCCAGGGCCCAGTTCCTTTAGAGCGATGATAACCCGGGGCCCGGTTCCCTCAGAGCGATGATAACCCGGGGCCCGGTTCCCTCAGAGTGATGATAACCCGGGGCCCGGTTCCCTCAGAGTGATGATAACCCGGGGCCCGGTTCCCTCAGAGCGATGATAACCCGGGGCCCGGTTCCCTCAGAGTGATGATAACCCGGGGCCCGGTTCCTTTAGAGCGATGATGACCCGAGGCCCGGTTCCCTCAGAGTGATGATAACCCGGGGCCCGGCAGCGGTTCCCTCAGAGTGATGATAACCCGGGGCCCGGTTCCCTCAGAGCGATGATAACCCGGGGCCCGGTTCCCTCAGATCGATGATAACCCGGGGCCCGGTTCCCTCAGAGCGATGATAACCCGGGGCCCGGCAGCGGTTCCCTCAGAGCGATGATAACCCGGGGCCCAGCGGCGGTTCCCTCAGAGTGATGATGACTCGGGCCCGGCAGCGGTTCCCTCAGAGCGATGATAACCCGGGGCCCGGCAGCGGTTCCCTCAGAGCGATGATAACCCGGGGCCCGGTTCCCTCAGAGCGATGATAACCCGGGCCCGGTTCCCTCAGAGCGATGATGACTCGGGGCCCGGCAGCGGTTCCCTCAGAGTGATGATAACCCGGGGCCCGGTTCCCTCAGAGTGATGATAACCCGGGGCCCGGCTGCGGTTCCCTCAGAGTGATGATAACCCGGGGTCCGGCTGTGGTTCCCTCAGAGCGATGATAACCCGGGGCCCGGCTGCGGTTCCCTCAGAGCGATGATAACCCGGGGCCCGGTTCCCTCAGAGCGATGATAACTCGGGGCCCGGTTCCTTTAGAGCGATGATAACTCGGGGCCCGGTTCCTTTAGAGCGATGATAACTCGGGGCCCGGCAGCGGTTCCCTCAGAGCGATGATAACTCGGGGCCCGGTTCCCTCAGAGCAAAGATAACCCGGGGCCCGGTTCCCTCAGAGCGATAATAACCCAGGGCCCGGTTCCTTTAGAGCGATGATAACCCGGGGCCCGGTTCCCTCAGAGCGATGATAACCCGGGGCCCGGTTCCCTCAGAGTGATGATAACCCGGGGCCCGGTTCCCTCAGAGTGATGATAACCCGGGGCCCGGTTCCCTCAGAGCGATGATAACCCGGGGCCCGGTTCCCTCAGAGTGATGATAACCCGGGGCCCGGTTCCTTTAGAGCGATGATGACCCGGGGCCCGGTTCCCTCAGAGCGATGATGACTCGGGGCCCGGTTCCTTTAGAGCGATGATAACTCGGGGCCCGGTTCCTTTAGAGCGATGATAACTCGGGGCCCGGTTCCCTCAGAGTGATGATAACCCGGGGCCCGGTTCCCTCAGAGCGATGATAACCCGGGGCCCGGTTCCCTCAGAGTGATGATAACCCGGGGCCCGGTTCCTTTAGAGCGATGATGACCCGGGGCCCGGTTCCCTCAGAGCGATGATGACTCGGGGCCCGGTTCCTTTAGAGCGATGATAACTCGGGGCCCGGTTCCTTTAGAGCGATGATAACTCGGGGCCCGGCAGCGGTTCCCTCAGAGCGATGATAACTCGGGGCCCGGTTCCCTCAGAGCGATGATAACCCGGGGCCCGGTTCCCTCAGAGCGATGATAACCCAGGGCCCGGTTCCTTTAGAGCGATGATAACCCGGGGCCCGGTTCCCTCAGAGCGATGATAACCCAGGGCCCGGTTCCCTCAGAGTGATGATAACCCGGGGCCCGGTTCCCTCAGAGTGATGATAACCCGGGGCCCGGTTCCCTCAGAGTGATGATAACCCGGGGCCCGGTTCCCTCAGAGCGATGATAACCCGGGGCCCGGTTCCCTCAGAGTGATGATAACCCGGGGCCCGGTTCCTTTAGAGCGATGATGACCCGGGGCCCGGTTCCCTCAGAGTGATGATAACCCGGGGCCCGGCAGCGGTTCCCTCAGAGTGATGATAACCCGGGGCCCAGTTCCCTCAGAGTGATGATAACCCGGGGCCCGGCTGCGGTTCCCTCAGAGTGATGATAACCCGGGGCCCGGTTCCCTCAGAGTGATGATAACCCGGGGCCCGGCTGTGGTTCCCTCAGAGCGATGATAACCCGGGGCCCGGCTGCGGTTCCCTCAGAGTGATGATAACCCGGGGCCCGGCTGCGGTTCCCTCAGAGTGATGATAACCCGGGGCCCGGTTCCCTCAGAGCGATGATGACTCGGGGCCCGGTTCCCTCAGAGCGATGATAACCCGGGGCCCGGCTGCGGTTCCCTCAGAGTGATGATAACCCGGGGCCCGGTTCCCTCAGAGCGATGATGACTCGGGGCCCGGTTCCTTTAGAGCGATGATAACTCGGGGCCCGGTTCCTTTAGAGCGATGATAACTCGGGGCCCGGTTCCTTTAGAGCGATGATAACTCGGGGCCCGGCAGCGGTTCCCTCAGAGCGATGATAACTCGGGGCCCGGTTCCCTCAGAGCGATGATAACCCGGGGCCCGGTTCCCTCAGAGCGATGATAACCCAGGGCCCGGTTCCTTTAGAGCGATGATAACCCGGGGCCCGGTTCCCTCAGAGCGATGATAACCCGGGGCCCGGTTCCCTCAGAGTGATGATAACCCGGGGCCCGGTTCCCTCAGAGTGATGATAACCCGGGGCCCGGTTCCCTCAGAGCGATGATAACCCGGGGCCCGGTTCCCTCAGAGTGATGATAACCCGGGGCCCGGTTCCTTTAGAGCGATGATGACCCGGGGCCCGGTTCCCTCAGAGTGATGATAACCCGGGGCCCGGCAGCGGTTCCCTCAGAGCGATGATGACTCGGGGCCCGGCAGCGGTTCCCTCAGAGTGATGATAACCCGGGGCCCGGTTCCCTCAGAGTGATGATAACCCGGGGCCCGGCTGCGGTTCCCTCAGAGTGATGATAACCCGGGGCCCGGTTCCCTCAGAGTGATGATAACCCGGGGCCCGGCTGCGGTTCCCTCAGAGTGATGATAACCCGGGGCCCGGCTGTGGTTCCCTCAGAGCGATGATAACCCGGGGCCCGGTTCCCTCAGAGCGATGATAACTCGGGGCCCGGTTCCTTTAGAGCGATGATAACTCGGGGCCCGGTTCCTTTAGAGCGATGATAACTCGGGGCCCGGCAGCGGTTCCCTCAGAGCGATGATAACTCGGGGCCCGGTTCCTTTAGAGCGATGATAACCCGGGGCCCGGTTCCCTCAGAGCGATGATAACCCGGGGCCCGGTTCCCTCAGAGTGATGATAACCCGGGGCCCGGTTCCCTCAGAGTGATGATAACCCGGGGCCCGGTTCCCTCAGAGCGATGATAACCCGGGGCCCGGTTCCCTCAGAGTGATGATAACCCGGGGCCCGGTTCCTTTAGAGCGATGATGACCCGAGGCCCGGTTCCCTCAGAGTGATGATAACCCGGGGCCCGGCAGCGGTTCCCTCAGAGTGATGATAACCCGGGGCCCGGCTGCGGTTCCCTCAGAGCGATGATAACCCGGGGCCCGGTTGCCTCAGAGCGATGATAACCCGGGGCCCGGTTCCCTCAGAGCGATGATAACCCGGGGCCCGGCGGCGGTTACCTCAGAGCGATGATAACCCGGGGCCCGGTTCCCTCAGAGCGATGATAACCCGGGGCCCGGTTCCCTCAGAGCGATGATAACCCGGGGCCCGGTTCCCTCAGAGCGATGATAACCCGGGGCCCGGCGGCGGTTACCTCAGAGTGATGATAACCCGGGGCCCGGTTCCCTCAGAGCGATGATAACCCAGGGCCCGGTTCCTTTAGAGCGATGATAACCCGGGGCCCGGTTCCCTCAGAGCGATGATAACCCGGGGCCCGGTTCCCTCAGAGCGATGATAACCCAGGGCCCGGTTCCTTTAGAGCGATGATAACCCGGGGCCCGGTTCCCTCAGAGCGATGATAACCCGGGGCCCGGTTCCCTCAGAGCGATGATAACCCGGGGCCCGGCGGCGGTTTCCTCAGAGCGATGATAACTCGGGGCCCGGTTCCCTCAGAGCGATGATAACCCGGGGCCCGGTTCCCTCAGAGCGATGATAACCCAGGGCCCGGTTCCTTTAGAGCGATGATAACCCGGGGCCCGGTTCCCTCGGAGCGATGATAACCCGGGGCCCGGTTCCCTCAGAGTGATGATAACCCGGGGCCCGGTTCCCTCAGAGTGATGATAACCCGGGGCCCGGTTCCCTCAGAGCGATGATAACCCGGGGCCCGGTTCCCTCAGAGTGATGATAACCCGGGGCCCGGTTCCTTTAGAGCGATGATGACCCGGGGCCCGGTTCCCTCAGAGTGATGATAACCCGGGGCCCGGCAGCGGTTCCCTCAGAGCGATGATGACTCGGGGCCCGGCAGCGGTTCCCTCAGAGTGATGATAACCCGGGGCCCGGTTCCCTCAGAGTGATGATAACCCGGGGCCCGGCTGCGGTTCCCTCAGAGTGATGATAACCCGGGGCCCGGTTCCCTCAGAGTGATGATAACCCGGGGCCCGGCTGCGGTTCCCTCAGAGTGATGATAACCCGGGGCCCGGCTGTGGTTCCCTCAGAGCGATGATAACCCGGGGCCCGGTTCCCTCAGAGCGATGATAACTCGGGGCCCGGTTCCTTTAGAGCGATGATAACTCGGGGCCCGGTTCCTTTAGAGCGATGATAACTCGGGGCCCGGCAGCGGTTCCCTCAGAGCGATGATAACTCGGGGCCCGGTTCCCTCAGAGCGATGATAACCCGGGGCCCGGTTCCCTCAGAGCGATGATAACCCAGGGCCCAGTTCCTTTAGAGCGATGATAACCCGGGGCCCGGTTCCCTCAGAGCGATGATAACCCGGGGCCCGGTTCCCTCAGAGTGATGATAACCCGGGGCCCGGTTCCCTCAGAGTGATGATAACCCGGGGCCCGGTTCCCTCAGAGCGATGATAACCCGGGGCCCGGTTCCCTCAGAGTGATGATAACCCGGGGCCCGGTTCCTTTAGAGCGATGATGACCCGAGGCCCGGTTCCCTCAGAGTGATGATAACCCGGGGCCCGGCAGCGGTTCCCTCAGAGTGATGATAACCCGGGGCCCGGTTCCCTCAGAGCGATGATAACCCGGGGCCCGGTTCCCTCAGAGCGATGATAACCCGGGGCCCGGTTCCCTCAGAGCGATGATAACCCGGGGCCCGGTTCCCTCAGAGTGATGATAACCCAGGGCCAAGTTCCTTTAGAGCGATGATAACCCGGGGCCCGGTTCCCTCAGAGCGATGATAACCCGGGGCCCGGTTCCCTCAGAGCGATGATAACCCGGGGCCCGGTTCCCTCAGAGCGATGATAACCCGGGGCCCGGTTCCCTCAGAGCGATGATAACCCGGGGCCCGGTTCCCTCAGAGTGATGATAACCCGGGGCCCGGTTCCCTCAGAGCGATGATAACCCGGGGCCCGGTTCCCTCAGAGCGATGATAACCCAGGGCCCGGTTCCCTCAGAGTGATGATAACCCGGGGCCCGGTTCCCTCAGAGCGATGATAACCCGGGGCCCGGTTCCCTCAGAGCGATGATAACCCAGGGCCCGGTTCCCTCAGAGCGATGATAACCCGGGGCCCGGCGGCGGTTCCCTCAGAGCGATGATAACCCGGGGCCCGGTTCCCTCAGAGCGATGATAACCCAGGGCCCGGTTCCTTTAGAGCGATGATAACTGGGGGCCCGGTTCCCTCAGAGTGATGATAACCCGGGGCCCGGTTCCCTCAGAGCGATGATAACCCAGGGCCCGGTTCCCTCAGAGCGATGATAACCCGGGGCCCGGCGGCGGTTCCCTCAGAGCGATGATAACCCGGGGCCCGGTTCCCTCAGAGCGATGATAACCCAGGGCCCGGTTCCCTCAGAGCGATGATAACCCGGGGCCCGGCGGCGGTTCCCTCAGAGTGATGATAACCCGGGGCCCGGCGGCGGTTCCCTCAGAGTGATGATAACCCGGGGCCCGGCGGCAGTTCCCTCATGTTCCGGGGCCCGGTTCCCTCAGAGCGATGATAACCCAGGGCCCGGTTCCCTCAGAGTGATGATAACCCGGGGCCCGGTTCCCTCAGAGTGATGATAACCCGGGGCCCGGTTCCCTCAGAGTGATGATAACCCGGGGCCCGGTTCCCTCAGAGCGATGATAACCCGGGGCCCGGTTCCCTCAGAGTGATGATAACCCGGGGCCCGGTTCCCTCAGAGCGATGATAACCCGGGGCCCGGCAGCGGTTCCCTCAGAGTGATGATAACCCGGGGCCCAGTTCCCTCAGAGTGATGATAACCCGGGGCCCGGCTGCGGTTCCCTCAGAGTGATGATAACCCGGGGCCCGGTTCCCTCAGAGTGATGATAACCCGGGGCCCGGCTGTGGTTCCCTCAGAGCGATGATAACCCGGGGCCCGGCTGCGGTTCCCTCAGAGTGATGATAACCCGGGGCCCGGCTGCGGTTCCCTCAGAGTGATGATAACCCGGGGCCCGGTTCCCTCAGAGCGATGATGACTCGGGGCCCGGTTCCCTCAGAGCGATGATAACCCGGGGCCCGGCTGCGGTTCCCTCAGAGTGATGATAACCCGGGGCCCGGTTCCCTCAGAGCGATGATGACTCGGGGCCCGGTTCCTTTAGAGCGATGATAACTCGGGGCCCGGTTCCTTTAGAGCGATGATAACTCGGGGCCCGGTTCCTTTAGAGCGATGATAACTCGGGGCCCGGCAGCGGTTCCCTCAGAGCGATGATAACTCGGGGCCCGGTTCCCTCAGAGCGATGATAACCCGGGGCCCGGTTCCCTCAGAGCGATGATAACCCAGGGCCCGGTTCCTTTAGAGCGATGATAACCCGGGGCCCGGTTCCCTCAGAGCGATGATAACCCGGGGCCCGGTTCCCTCAGAGTGATGATAACCCGGGGCCCGGTTCCCTCAGAGTGATGATAACCCGGGGCCCGGTTCCCTCAGAGCGATGATAACCCGGGGCCCGGTTCCCTCAGAGTGATGATAACCCGGGGCCCGGTTCCTTTAGAGCGATGATGACCCGGGGCCCGGTTCCCTCAGAGTGATGATAACCCGGGGCCCGGCAGCGGTTCCCTCAGAGCGATGATGACTCGGGGCCCGGCAGCGGTTCCCTCAGAGTGATGATAACCCGGGGCCCGGTTCCCTCAGAGTGATGATAACCCGGGGCCCGGCTGCGGTTCCCTCAGAGTGATGATAACCCGGGGCCCGGTTCCCTCAGAGTGATGATAACCCGGGGCCCGGCTGCGGTTCCCTCAGAGTGATGATAACCCGGGGCCCGGCTGTGGTTCCCTCAGAGCGATGATAACCCGGGGCCCGGTTCCCTCAGAGCGATGATAACTCGGGGCCCGGTTCCTTTAGAGCGATGATAACTCGGGGCCCGGTTCCTTTAGAGCGATGATAACTCGGGGCCCGGCAGCGGTTCCCTCAGAGCGATGATAACTCGGGGCCCGGTTCCTTTAGAGCGATGATAACCCGGGGCCCGGTTCCCTCAGAGCGATGATAACCCGGGGCCCGGTTCCCTCAGAGTGATGATAACCCGGGGCCCGGTTCCCTCAGAGTGATGATAACCCGGGGCCCGGTTCCCTCAGAGCGATGATAACCCGGGGCCCGGTTCCCTCAGAGTGATGATAACCCGGGGCCCGGTTCCTTTAGAGCGATGATGACCTGAGGCCCGGTTCCCTCAGAGTGATGATAACCCGGGGCCCGGCTGCGGTTCCCTCAGAGCGATGATAACCCGGGGCCCGGTTGCCTCAGAGCGATGATAACCCGGGGCCCGGTTCCCTCAGAGCGATGATAACCCGGGGCCCGGCGGCGGTTACCTCAGAGCGATGATAACCCGGGGCCCGGTTCCCTCAGAGCGATGATAACCCGGGGCCCGGTTCCCTCAGAGCGATGATAACCCGGGGCCCGGTTCCCTCAGAGCGATGATAACCCGGGGCCCGGCGGCGGTTACCTCAGAGTGATGATAACCCGGGGCCCGGTTCCCTCAGAGCGATGATAACCCAGGGCCCGGTTCCTTTAGAGCGATGATAACCCGGGGCCCGGTTCCCTCAGAGCGATGATAACCCGGGGCCCGGTTCCCTCAGAGCGATGATAACCCAGGGCCCGGTTCCTTTAGAGCGATGATAACCCGGGGCCCGGTTCCCTCAGAGCGATGATAACCCGGGGCCCGGTTCCCTCAGAGCGATGATAACCCGGGGCCCGGCGGCGGTTTCCTCAGAGCGATGATAACTCGGGGCCCGGTTCCCTCAGAGCGATGATAACCCGGGGCCCGGTTCCCTCAGAGCGATGATAACCCAGGGCCCGGTTCCTTTAGAGCGATGATAACCCGGGGCCCGGTTCCCTCAGAGCGATGATAACCCGGGGCCCGGTTCCCTCAGAGTGATGATAACCCGGGGCCCGGTTCCCTCAGAGTGATGATAACCCGGGGCCCGGTTCCCTCAGAGCGATGATAACCCGGGGCCCGGTTCCCTCAGAGTGATGATAACCCGGGGCCCGGTTCCTTTAGAGCGATGATGACCCGGGGCCCGGTTCCCTCAGAGTGATGATAACCCGGGGCCCGGCAGCGGTTCCCTCAGAGCGATGATGACTCGGGGCCCGGCAGCGGTTCCCTCAGAGTGATGATAACCCGGGGCCCGGTTCCCTCAGAGTGATGATAACCCGGGGCCCGGCTGCGGTTCCCTCAGAGTGATGATAACCCGGGGCCCGGTTCCCTCAGAGTGATGATAACCCGGGGCCCGGCTGCGGTTCCCTCAGAGTGATGATAACCCGGGGCCCGGCTGTGGTTCCCTCAGAGCGATGATAACCCGGGGCCCGGTTCCCTCAGAGCGATGATAACTCGGGGCCCGGTTCCTTTAGAGCGATGATAACTCGGGGCCCGGTTCCTTTAGAGCGATGATAACTCGGGGCCCGGCAGCGGTTCCCTCAGAGCGATGATAACTCGGGGCCCGGTTCCCTCAGAGCGATGATAACCCGGGGCCCGGTTCCCTCAGAGCGATGATAACCCAGGGCCCAGTTCCTTTAGAGCGATGATAACCCGGGGCCCGGTTCCCTCAGAGCGATGATAACCCGGGGCCCGGTTCCCTCAGAGTGATGATAACCCGGGGCCCGGTTCCTTTAGAGCGATGATGACCCGAGGCCCGGTTCCCTCAGAGTGATGATAACCCGGGGCCCGGCAGCGGTTCCCTCAGAGTGATGATAACCCGGGGCCCGGTTCCCTCAGAGCGATGATAACCCGGGGCCCGGTTCCCTCAGAGCGATGATAACCCGGGGCCCGGTTCCCTCAGAGCGATGATAACCCGGGGCCCGGTTCCCTCAGAGTGATGATAACCCAGGGCCCGGTTCCTTTAGAGCGATGATAACCCGGGGCCCGGTTCCCTCAGAGCGATGATAACCCGGGGCCCGGTTCCCTCAGAGCGATGATAACCCGGGGCCCGGTTCCCTCAGAGCGATGATAACCCGGGGCCCGGTTCCCTCAGAGCGATGATAACCCGGGGCCCGGTTCCCTCAGAGTGATGATAACCCGGGGCCCGGTTCCCTCAGAGCGATGATAACCCGGGGCCCGGTTCCCTCAGAGCGATGATAACCCGGGGCCCGGTTCCCTCAGAGCGATGATAACCCAGGGCCCGGTTCCTTTAGAGCGATGATAACTGGGGGCCCGGTTCCCTCAGAGCGATGATAACCCGGGGCCCGGTTCCCTCAGAGCGATGATAACCCAGGGCCCGGTTCCCTCAGAGCGATGATAACCCGGGGCCCGGCGGCGGTTCCCTCAGAGCGATGATAACCCGGGGCCCGGTTCCCTCAGAGCGATGATAACCCAGGGCCCGGTTCCTTTAGAGCGATGATAACTGGGGGCCCGGTTCCCTCAGAGCGATGATAACCCAGGGCCCGGTTCCCTCAGAGCGATGATAACCCAGGGCCCGGTTCCCTCAGAGCGATGATAACCCGGGGCCCGGCGGCGGTTCCCTCAGAGCGATGATAACCCGGGGCCCGGTTCCCTCAGAGCGATGATAACCCAGGGCCCGGTTCCCTCAGAGCGATGATAACCCGGGGCCCGGCAGCGGTTCCCTCAGAGTGATGATAACCCGGGGCCCGGCTGCGGTTCCCTCATGTTCCGGGGCCCGGCGGCGGTTCCCTCAGAGTGATGATAACCCGGGGCCCGGCGGCAGTTCCCTCATGTTCCGGGGCCCGGTTCCCTCAGAGCGATGATAACCCGGGGCCCGGCGGCGGTTCCCTCATGTTCCGGGGCCCGGCAGGTCATACAGGAGATGTTTCCTATTGGCAGACATTTTGGAGATATTTGCAGTAATTATTATCGGCTCCCCTGAGGGTAGAAATGGTGACATTGACTGAACTTCATTTCTCTGGGGATATTTCTCCTTTAGGGGGTGTGCAGGAGGTGTGGTCTGTCCGAAATCCAAGAAGTGGGAGGGGCATGTTTACAATATTTGGGAAATCTTTGGAAGTTAGTCGCTTGTGGTGGGCGGAGCTTCTACGCTTTTTCTCATCAACAATACAAATGATGGCGCCACCCTCTGGCTGCTATTGGTAGGAGAAGGTTTCTAGCCCCGCCCCTCTCCCATACTGTCCTCCTAGAGGAAGGAGGGGAAAATTGCGGTAAACTTCTACTTTTAAACTCCTCCCTTTTTCTGCGTTCTGCGCCAATCAGAGCTGTACTCGGAGTAGAGTGGGCGGAGTAAAAGACGTACGCAGCGTTCGCTGACAGTTCTCTGTTTATAACGGGAGAGGCGGAAGTGACGTACAGGGAACCGGAAGTAGCGGAAGGAGACCGAACCGAACCCGAATCTGAGCACAGAGAGCGCAGAAACAGGAAAGCCGCCTACCGGGGGTGAGAGAGAGAGAGCTGGGGGAGGGGAGGACTGTGTATATACAGGGGGGGAGGGGAGGACTGTGTATATATACAGGGGGGGGAGGGGAGGACTGTGTATATATACAGGGGGGGGAGGGGGAGGACTGTGTATATACAGGGGGGGGAGGGGAGGACTGTGTATATATACAGGGGGGGGAGGGGAGGACTGTGTATATACAGGGGGGGAGGGGGAGGACTGTGTATATACAGGGGGGGAGGTGGAGGACTGTGTATATACAGGGGGGAGGACTGTGTATATACAGGGGGGGGGAGGGGGAGGACTGTGTATATACAGGGGGGGAGGTGGAGGACTGTGTATATACAGGGGGGAGGACTGTGTATATACAGGGGGGGGGAGGGGGAGGACTGTGTATATACAGGGGGGGAGGGGGAGGACTGTGTATATACAGGGGGGAGGACTGTGTATATACAGGGGGGGGAGGGGGAGGACTGTGTATATACAGGGGGGGGGGGGAGGGGGAGGACTGTGTATATACAGGGGGGGGAGGGGGAGGACTGTGTATATACAGGGGGGGAGGGGAGGACTGTGTATATACAGGGGGGGAGGGGAGGACTGTGTATATACAGGGGGGAGGGGAGGACTGTGTATATACAGGGGGGAGGACTGTGTATATACAGGGGGGGGAGGGGGAGGACTGTGTATATACAGGGGGGGGGGGGGAGGGGGAGGACTGTGTATATACAGGGGGGAGGGGAGGACTGTGTATATACAGGGGGGGGAGGGGGAGGACTGTGTATATACAGGGGGGGAGGGGGAGGACTGTGTATATACAGGGGGGGAGGGGAGGACTGTGTATATACAGGGGGGGGGGGGAGGGGGAGGACTGTGTATATACAGGGGGGGGAGGGGGAGGACTGTGTATATACAGGGGGGGAGGGGAGGACTGTGTATATACAGGGGGGGGAGGGGGAGGACTGTGTATATACAGGGGGGGGAGGGGGAGGACTGTGTATATACAGGGGGGGAGGGGGAGGACTGTGTATATACAGGGGGGAGGACTGTGTATATACAGGGGGGGGAGGGGGAGGACTGTGTATATACAGGGGGGGGGGGGGAGGGGGAGGACTGTGTATATACAGGGGGGAGGGGAGGACTGTGTATATACAGGGGGGGGAGGGGGAGGACTGTGTATATACAGGGGGGGAGGGGGAGGACTGTGTATATACAGGGGGGGAGGGGAGGACTGTGTATATACAGGGGGGGAGGGGGAGGACTGTGTATATACAGGGGGGGGAGGTGGAGGACTGTGTATATACAGGGGGGGAGGTGGAGGACTGTGTATATACAGGGGGGGGAGGTGGAGGACTGTGTATACATACAGGGGGGGAGGGGAGGACTGTGTATATACAGGGGGGGAGGACTGTGTATATACAGGGGGGGAGGACTGTGTATATACAGGGGGGGAGGTGGAGGACTGTGTATATACAGGGGGGGGAGGTGGAGGACTGTGTATATACAGGGGGGGAGGGGAGGACTGTGTATATACAGGGGGGGGAGGTGGAGGACTGTGTATATACAGGGGGGGGAGGTGGAGGACTGTGTATACATACAGGGGGGGAGGGGAGGACTGTGTATATACAGGGGGGGAGGGGAGGACTGTGTATACATACAGGGGGGAGGGGAGGACTGTGTATATACAGGGGGGGAGGTGGAGGACTGTGTATATACAGGGGGGGGGAGGGGGAGGACTGTGTATATACAGGGGGGGGAGGGGAGGACTGTGTATATACAGGGGGGGAGGTGGAGGACTGTGTATATACAGGGGGGGGAGGGGGAGGACTGTGTATATACAGGGGGGGGAGGGGGAGGACTGTGTATATACAGGGGGGGGAGGGGGAGGACTGTGTATATACAGGGGGGGGAGGGGGAGGACTGTGTATATACAGGGGGGGAGGGGAGGACTGTGTATATACAGGGGGAGGAGAGGACTGTGTATATACAGGGGGGGAGGGGGAGGACTGTGTATATACAGGGGGGGGAGGGGGAGGACTGTGTATATACAGGGGGGGAGGGGAGGACTGTGTATATACAGGGAGGGGAGGACTGTGTATATACAGGGGGGGAGGTGGAGGACTGTGTATATACAGGGGGGGAGGGGGAGGACTGTGTATATACAGGGGGGGAGGTGGAGGACTGTGTATATACAGGGGGGGGGAGGGGGAGGACTGTGTATATACAGGGGGGGGAGGGGGAGGACTGTGTATATACAGGGGGGGAGGTGGAGGACTGTGTATATACAGGGGGGGGGAGGTGGAGGACTGTGTATATACAGGGGGGGAGGTGGAGGACTGTGTATATACAGGGGGGGAGGGGGAGGACTGTGTATATACAGGGGGGAGGGGAGGACTGTGTATATACAGGGGGGAGGGGGAGGACTGTGTATATACAGGGGGGGGGAGGTGGAGGACTGTGTATATACAGGGGGGGAGGGGAGGACTGTGTATATACAGGGGGGGAGGTGGAGGACTGTGTATATACAGGGGGGGGGGGAGGTGGAGGACTGTGTATATACAGGGGGGGGAGGGGGAGGTGGAGGACTGTGTATATACAGGGGGGGAGGGGGAGGACTGTGTATATACAGGGGGGAGGTGGAGGACTGTGTATATACAGGGGGGGGAGGGGGAGGACTGTGTATATACAGGGGGGGAGGGGGAGGACTGTGTATATACAGGGGGGAGGGGGAGGACTGTGTATATACAGGGGGGAGGGGGAGGACTGTGTATATACAGGGGGGGGAGGGGGAGGACTGTGTATATACAGGGGGGGAGGTGGAGGACTGTGTATATACAGGGGGGGGGAGGTGGAGGACTGTGTATATACAGGGGGGGGGAGGTGGAGGACTGTGTATATACAGGGGGGGGGAGGTGGAGGACTGTGTATATACAGGGGGGGGGAGGTGGAGGACTGTGTATATACAGGGGGGGGAGGGGGAGGACTGTGTATATACAGGGGGGGAGGGGGAGGACTGTGTATATACAGGGGGGAGGGGGAGGTGGAGGACTGTGTATATACAGGGGGGAGGGGGAGGACTGTGTATATACAGGGGGGGGGAGGTGGAGGACTGTGTATATACAGGGGGGGAGGTGGAGGACTGTGTATATACAGGGGGGAGGGGGAGGACTGTGTATATACAGGGGGGGAGGGGAGGACTGTGTATATACAGGGGGGGAGGGGAGGACTGTGTATATACAGGGGGGGAGGGGGAGGACTGTGTATATACAGGGGGGGAGGTGGAGGACTGTGTATATACAGGGGGGGAGGGGGAGGACTGTGTATATACAGGGGGGGGAGGTGGAGGACTGTGTATATACAGGGGGGGGGGAGGTGGAGGACTGTGTATATACAGGGGGGGAGGGGGAGGACTGTGTATATACAGGGGGGGAGGGGGAGGACTGTGTATATACAGGGGGGGAGGTGGAGGACTGTGTATATACAGGGGGGGGGGGGCAGGTGGAGGACTGTGTATATACAGGGGGGAGGGGGAGGACTGTGTATATACAGGGGGGGGAGGGGGAGGACTGTGTATATACAGGGGGGGGGAGGTGGAGGACTGTGTATATACAGGGGGGGGGAGGTGGAGGACTGTGTATATACAGGGGGGGGGAGGTGGAGGACTGTGTATATACAGGGGGGGGGAGGTGGAGGACTGTGTATATACAGGGGGGAGGGGGAGGACTGTGTATATACAGGGGGGGGAGGGGGAGGACTGTGTATATACAGGGGGAGGTGGAGGACTGTGTATATACAGGGGGGGGGGGGAGGAGAGGGCTGTGTATATACAGGGGGGGAGGGAGGACTGTGTATATACAGGGGGGGGAGGGGGAGGACTGTGTATATACAGGGGGGGAGGGGGAGGACTGTGTATATACAGGGGGGGGAGGTGGAGGACTGTGTATATACAGGGGGGGGGGAGGGAGAGGGCTGTGTATATACAGGGGGGGAGGGAGGACTGTGTATATACAGGGGGGGAGGGAGGACTGTGTATATACAGGGGGGGGAGGGGAGGACTGTGTATATACAGGGGGGGAGGGGGAGGACTGTGTATATACAGGGGGGGGAGGGGGAGGACTGTGTATATACAGGGGGGAGGTGGAGGACTGTGTATATACAGGGGGGGGAGGGGGAGGACTGTGTATATACAGGGGGGGAGGGGGAGGACTGTGTATATACAGGGGGGGAGTGGAGGACTGTGTATATACAGGGGGGGGGAGGTGGAGGACTGTGTATATACAGGGGGGGGGAGGGGGAGGACTGTGTATATACAGGGGGGGGAGGGGGAGGACTGTGTATATACAGGGGGGGGAGGGGGAGGACTGTGTATATACAGGGGGGGGAGGGAGAGGACTGTGTATATACAGGGGGGGAGGAGAGGACTGTGTATATACAGGGGGGGGAGGGGGAGGACTGTGTATATACAGGGGGGGGGGAGGTGGAGGACTGTGTATATACAGGGGGGAGGGGAGGACTGTGTATATACAGGGGGGGAGGGGAGG